>NC_046377.1:11723310-12023310 GCF_011125445.2 Fundulus heteroclitus
ATGAGTCTACTGTTCTTCAATATGCATTATGTGTTGTTCATTTCTGCTTTAACTTTCTGTTCTCTCTCTTTTTCTTCATAGTAGGTACACCTGGTCTGGCGTTCTGTTAACTGTGACATCATCCAGAGAAGACGGATCACCCGCTACTACCATCTAATGTAGAACAGATTACTAGATCAATGTGTGCTTCTGTGCTTTTTTGTTTCTCTTGTGTGTCTCTGTTCTGTCTTCTGTAACCCCAGTCGGTCGAGGCAGATGACCGTTCATACTGAGCCCGGTTCTGCCGGAGGTTTTTTTCCCGTTAATGGGTGGTGGTTTTCTTCCCACTGTCGCTTCATGCTTGCTCAGTATGAGGGATTGCAGCAAAGCCATGTACAATGCAGATGACTCTTCCTGTGGCTCTACGCTTCCCCAGGAGTGAATGCTGCTTGTCGGGACTTGATGCAATCAACTGGTTTCCTTATATAGGACATTTTTGACCAATCTGTATAATCTGACCCAATCTGTATAATATGATTGAACTTGACTTTGTAAAGTGCCTTGAGATGACATGTTTCATGATTTGGCGCTATATAAATAAAATTGAATTGAATTGAATTGAATGTGAGACAATTGTCATAAAGGAAGCCTTGAAAGATTAATGAAGAGGAAAAGGATGCGGTAATGTTTAAAGATTCCACTTCTGTCACTGGCAAATATTTTGAACTAACTAAAATCTTAAACAGACTTCAGACAACATAAATTACTGAAAACTTCACTAGATAATTGACATTTAGGGTGTTGTGGAATATTGTAGAAATGTAGGATATTTACTGGTGTGATCTTTTTTACTCAAACAAATACTTGTCTTTTGGCCAAAATTCTATTTCATGGAAAAGAATTTTAAAAATGGTCAAGAATTGCAGCTGCATTTTGCTGCGTATGTTGATCAACCCTTTTTTGATTTTAAACACTCATATGATTATTAGCATCTTGACTAAATGAAGATCTCCTTCATTCTTCCTAACCTCACAAAAAAAACAAAAAAACTTCATGACACCAATTCTTTTCAGCATGGTGTCTGAAGCACAACCGTGGCCATAAAGTGTTTCTCAACAATTGCTTGGTGTGTGTTAAAACTGCTCTCCTGTGCTCCTCTGCTGCACTTCATTCTCCAACTGCAGCTCACAATCCCCTTTACAGGCAAACACACAGGCGCTCACTGTTTGGATGAAATGTGCTATGGCAAATTAACCACCTCTCATGCCAGGAAGGCAAACGTAGCTGCTGGTGATGATAGAAAGGAGAAACGACGGTGGACAGACGTTGGGTGTGCTGGCTCTCTCAGCAGGAAGGTGCTACATCGAATTAATAAGAAGGGCTCAACGTAGATCTGATAGGGAACCTCTGGGCTTCTGTGGAACCTGAGTGGCACTTAAGCCAACTTGTGCGGCTCATGTGGTATTCAATATTTTGCTAAAACAGGAGTTAAAGGTGCTTAACATTTCGACACACTTAATCATTTGTGATACTGATTATCAGATATAAGTTAGTTGTGCAAGTCATAATGTAAACATACAAAATAATAATTTGTTAAGCCCCCCCTTTACCCCCAGGTGATGGATAGATAGATACAAGACTCTGAGCATATACCTTATCAAGTGCAGTCAGAAAGAAAGACGCACACAAAATCTGATTTATTTGTTTTTAACTCTTTTTCAGCTGATCACACACAGGCTATGAAGCCCGTTTTTTTTTTTTTTATTGAATTGTGCTGCTTCTGTTATAAAGGTGCAATATAACCCCTCTTGTTGCTGCATGTACTTCTCTCCTCCACCCTTCTTATCGCTACAGATCCAGGATTCAGCTTTGGAAATGCTACTTAAGTGTCAGTGAACAGCCTTGAGAGCTCACAACTACCTTTGGTCTCATAGTATGTTTCTCTTTTTTTTTTTTCTTGTTCATTTCAGCCTCCTTGCCAGAATCTTTTCATTACAGGCAGAGGATTGCATAGACTGCTCACGTGTAGGCGCATTGGTTAGCATTATGGCTCCTCCAAGCAGAACTTAAGGCACGCTGTGTTATTCATCCACCCCAGAAGACTGCAGAGAATATCCACTATCTGAGTGATGTTTAGTCCACAAAAACTGATAAAAAAAGCTCTTTATATAATACAATGATTATAAAGACTGACACTGACATGACATGAGATGAATGAAGACAAATTTTGAACTCTGGTGTGCAAAAAGGGCACAAAAACAAAGACGGAGTGGATGTAAAATTTCGACAGGAGGAAAAGATTTTCAAAAAAATGAAAGAAGCTGGAAATGCAGTAGACTAGTCAAGATAAGAAAGCGTTCCCAGTGAAACGAATGACAAGGAAAAGAGAAATAAAAAAGAACAATGAGAAAAACAAGACAAAATGTTAAAAATTGTATTTGAAAAGAGCAACACTTAGGCGAGAAGAAGTCAGAGTGTGATCACAAAGTCATGGATGAAAGAAGGACGGAAAACGAGAGAAACGACACAACGAGGACACCAAAAGTGGACCGGATCCAGTGAAAGACGCTCACCCTTCTGTACAAAATGGCAGACTGAGGTGAGAAAGAAGGCATGTGATTGGCTAGGCCCAAATGCCCCTCCTCATCGTCCTATTGGTTAGTTCAGTCCAGCCGTAGCATGAGTTCAGAAAAAGCAGGAAGTTAGTTTGAGAAAAATACTGAGTAAAGCTTAAGAAAGGTAATTATTTAGTCAATATGAATGTAAATTCATATTAAAGCATAAAAGATTATTAGAAACAAATCAGTAAAGTACAAGCTTTTGTGTGGATACCTGATCTGGGGAGGGTTTGTGATTGTTGGGGCTGCTCAGAGTTTGGAGACGCCACCTTCAGATGGTCGTCCTCATAGTTGTCCGCCATCAGCTTCATCCTGTTCTGTGTCTGCAGAAAGAAAGGTAAAACAAATATGAACTGTGCTTTCAGAAAACAATCAAAAACCACTAAACCTAGAGGGATAATCAATAAGTAAGGGTTATTTTTTTTTTTAACTCTGCATGTTTTGAATGAAATGAACAGTGTCTTGGAAAATCTGAAAGCCTGGTGTTCACTGGATCTGGCTTGTATTTGATTTACCTAAGCCAAACCCCATCTTTTTTTGGGGGTCGGGGGGGGGGGGGGGGGGCTCTATCAGCTTTTTAAACCTAAATTTTGATACCATTTTTTGTCAATTCTTTTTTTAAGCTTAAACTCAGTTGGATGACAAACATCTGTAACAGCAATTTTCAAGTCTTGACTGATTGTCAATGTCTAAACTTCAAGTGGAGCATTGTAACACATCAATCAGCTTTGATCTAACCCATTCATTTGTAGCTATGGGTGAATATTTAGAGCAGTTGTCCTCCTGGAAGATTAACATCCGACCCAGTCTCAAGTCTTTTGCAACCTCTTACAAGTTTTCATCCAGGATTGGCTCGTATTTGGAGCAATCCATCAAATCTGACCAACTTCCCTGAAGCAGCTAAAGAAAGGCCGACCTACAGCACAATGCTTCCAGCGTAACGTTTCACAGCGAGGTGATATGGACTGCTAAGTTTTTCCACCACATAAAAGTGCTTAAGAATTGTCCCATCGGCAGATTCTCCCAGCTGATCTGTTGGTCCCTGCAGTCTTTCAGATGATGGATTAAACAGTGCTCTGTGAGATGATTAAAGAGTGGAATATTGTTTCATAACATAACCTTACTTTTTCAAAACGTCCTCCTTGACCTGTCAGCTGTGTTTCATGGTCTTCCTGATAATGTTTCTAAATTAATGTCCATGATGCAGGGGAACCAGGTTTGAATCCTGGTCGTGCCAGGAAGGGCATCCGGCATAAAACCTCTGCCAAGTCTGTGGCAACACCTGAATCAGGAGCAGCCAAAAATACTTTCTTTCACACAACTGGACTTTATTAACCAACCTGGGAACGTCTTTGGACATTTTACTAATATGCACTTTATTTACAGGGTATCAGAATGAAATGGGGTGAGTACAAAAGCCCACCACCCTTTTCTGAGGGCTGGTCAGAAAATAAGTCCAGCAAAAGCTTTGAGGCTTGTTGTAATCTATAATTGGCAAGTAACTTTACACCAGAGAACACAAAAATCGCATGTTGGGTTCCCTAAGGGTTCACCTTGGGTCCCCTCCTGTTCAATATCTACATGCTCCCTCTAGCTCAGATCATAAAAACTACTTCAGTTACCATAACTATGCAGATGACACACGGCTCTACATTTTTTTATATATATATATATATATATATATATATATATATATATATATATATATATATATATATATATATATATATATATATATATATATATATATTAGGGCTGGGCAACGATTAAAATATTTAATCACGATTAATCGCATAATTTGCCTGATTGATCATGATTAATCGCATTGTATTTACAAACTCCAAGAATGAATTCAAAAGTAGTGTAAAGAGCACTTTTATTTTAATGTTCTGCTGCCATATGAACAAAAGTGTTGTAACATTTGTAGCACTTATCAGTAACACATATTTAGTGTAAAGCTCAACTTAGACATGTAAAACAAAAAATAGCAATAATAATAAATTAAAGCTTATTGCCACTGACAGGGAATTCTCTTTATGAGGAAAAAATCTACCAAAAACAGGCAATTTCTGAGGTAACAGCAGGGAGCAGCATTACCATTTTATGTTCAATACCAAAGTTTAACTTGGCAGTGGTTACAACTAACTTGTTTCTGTCATATTCGTTGTTGGAAGAACTTTAAACTGAAATGCTTGCTAACTCGATATGCGTGCATTTTTATTTGACGTTAACACGCGTTTTTTTGTTGTTGCTTTCTCGCGTGCATATAGTGAATGGCAGGGGGAAAACAGGCAAAAACACATGGATACTTTGAAGCGAGAAGCGACTTCACCGACGGCGTCTAAGCAGACCCCCCCGCTCCGCTCCGCACAAAACTTGTTCCGTTCGCCAACTCACCGCCTCGCCTAAGCAAATTCCTGCGGGAAACACCGCCTTCCGCATGTCGGCTTTGTTTTTTTTCTGGCCAGCACCTTTCTTCTTCTTTGAATCCGAGGCTGGGCTGACAGCGAGGTTATTGCCGCATTATCGCCACCTACTGTTCTGATTCAAACCCCTACACCGCAGCAACATACCTTCACAAAATAAAAGCATGTGAGCAACATGCGTTAATACGCGTTAAAGAAAATATCGCCGTTAATAGTCTAATAAGTTAACGCAAAATTAACGCGTTAACTTGCCCAGCCCTAATATATATATATATAAAATAATATAAACCCATCCTGTTGGCGTGAATGGATTCCTATTAGTCCATACACACCTACCTTTAAAAACAGAATACGGTACACAAATCAGAAACACACTTGGCATCAGCAGGCAATTTAATTTTCTTATTTATCTCTTCTTTTAATATTTCTTTTATCACTTTGTCATCATCTCTTCACTCCTCTGACTATATGCTTACTCGGATCTTTTCCCCATCTCCTTGTCTCACAGCTCCATGTGTTTCACACATTTTAGTTATACTTAGTTTTACAGGAGGCCTGCAAAGAGTGGGGGGGATTTAGAGATAACAAGTGAAGGAGGGCATGGATCCAAATCTGTTGGTGTTGTACAATCTAAATCCCCTTAGTCTCATCGTGAGCGCTTCAAGGAGCCGGGGCTTAAAGAGACCAGGCTCTGGTTTTTGCGTGTCTGTGTGTGTACTGCATTTCTGACAGGAAGAAAGAAAAATGTTAAATTTCACAGTATCTGTTTGAAGACCAAAGGAGAGGTTGAGGAGAGCACAAACATGTTTGTCTTCCTTACACATTTCTTTTGCTTGTGTTTTTTTTGTGTCGAATTTAAATGTTTGAGATAATTACACTCAATTTGTCATCAAAGATAACAAAAGTAAATACATACAGGAGTTTTCAAATGATGGTTTCATTTACTATGGGGAAAAAAAATCTATCCAAACTCCACTGCCCCAAAGTGAAGATACAATTATTCCCCTTATTAATTTATAAGTTAACTATGGTTAACCACAATGTCTTTGGTTTAATATAGACTCTATAAATTACTTAAATATACCCTATCTGACAGCTAAAAGCTGGCTAAATGACCTAAAAAACCACCACATCATGCTCCGGTCTAAAGAAATTCAAGAACAGATGAGAAACAAAATCATTGCCATTCATCAGTCTGGAAAGGGTTACAAAGCCATTTCAAAGGCTTTGGGACTGCAGTGAAAAACAGCGAGAGTCATTATGGTGGCTCGCTCTCGCTGTGGTTTGCTGGAGTCAAATGGTGAATCTGCTCAGGAGTGACAGGCCTACCAAAATGCCCCAAAAGCACATCAACAACTTGTCCAGAAGGTCAAAAAAGTACCCAGAACAATGTATGAAACGAGACAGGCTTCACTTGCCTCAGCTAAGGTTGATGTCCATGATGCAATACTAAGAAAGAGAAACTGAGCAAAAAAAAAGCATCCATGAACAACTTTTATAGCTAAAACAACTGCTGGTCAAAAAAACCCGTAAAGGCCCGTCTCATAAAAAAAAAAAAAAAACACTTCCGGATCGCTCCAAGACATTGGGGGAAATAATTTTTAAACAGACAACACAATAGTTGAATTTTTTTGGAAGGCATGTCTCCCCTCACATTTGGTATAAAAACGACCAGTTATTAGTTGTAGAGGGCAAATACTACAGTCACATATGGCCCGGACGGATAGCTTATTTCCCTCAATAAAGGATACGTCAGTCATAAAGTGTCTTTTTGTTTCCTCAGTTTAACTTTGTCTGATTTTAAAACATGTTAGATAATCTGAAACATTTGAGTGTGCTTAAAAAAGTAAATGGATAAATCTGACGGATTGTAAGAAGATCAAAAAGGATGGAGTGAAGGAATGTCACTGTTTTTTGCTCAATTAGATTTTAATTTTTATTTATAACGCTTTATTCCAGGGGTTCCCAATGTGGGAGTCAGGAGGTGATCTGATCCCATTTTAGTAAGAGTTCTTATAAAAATGCAACTTTATTATTGTAGTTTTACAACTTTATTCTTATAATATTATGACTTTACTCTCACTTACCCACAAAAGGGGGTCACCAGTCTGACGCTGTTATTTTGGGGGTCTCAGGCTGAAAAGTTTGGGAACCCTTGCTTTATTCCATTTTTATTGTGTAATTATCATACGGTATATGATAATACGTCTATTTTACTTTGCTATTCTAGTTGCTGCTACCTTGGCCAGGTCTCCTTTGTAAAAGAGATTTTAATCTCAGTGGGACTTCTTTGGCTAAATAAAGATAAATAAAACAGAGAGGTAGCATGTGCTTTTTAGCATGAGAACATAAGAATGATTACAGATGTTACGGCATAAGGTTACAGGGAAAGCTATACCGACAACCCTGAGTTAGAGTTATGTTGCCGAGCAAACCTTGATGTAGCTTATTTAATATGAGAGCACAAGCCAAAACAGTCTCATTCTGTACCGATTGAGCTAGCCAGTCTTTATGTACCATGAACAAAGAGTTTCCCAGTGTCCTTTATAAGGCTTTTACATTCTTGGCCAGGTATCGCTGGGACACTGAGAAGATATTCCATTATCTCATCACAGCTCAGATTAAGCATTTTATAAGAGTTGATGGTAAATTACTGTTGCTACCAGAGCTTTTCAGATTCTTTGGGATGACCTTACAGGTAAATCTTGGATTACAGGTGCGCCTCTAAAAAAGAGCGCTGATAATCTGGTTACAACATCTATCAGTTTAATGAAAAATGTTGAACTTGAGGCTCCCTTTGTTCTGAACTACACTAGAAATTAGTCCCAACCTGGATATTCTACAGGGTCTTGCAGAATCTGAGGCCCAATCTAATGCCACATACATTTCTGTGTGTGCCTGTTTCCCAACGGATTAGAGCTCCAAGCTGGTGAGACGCACACGCATAACTCCAAGGTGCACATATGCTGGCTGCTAGGAGACAGAAGGAAATTGTGAGTTTGTCGGGCGACATTTCTCATGGTGTCAAACAGAATCCTTGGCATCGGATACAGCAAAGAGGAGGACGAGGGAAAAGTGCTAGCAGGGGCCAAAAGGGTTTATAGTACTATCATACAATAGCTGCAATGCAACACATAAAAAATAAAAATAATAATTCTGGCTGCAGAGCTTCAGCGCGATCGACTCAGAGCAATTAAAAAGTTTTTGTGTGAGTGATCCCTTCAACCTGCACACCCAATGATCTTTGTCCAAGTCGAAATAACTGCACAGTGTCAATGAATACACTTGTTGCACCATGAGACTGAGAGGACTCACTGTAAATTAAATCGCCTGTGCTACATGGATGACCGTCATAGATATGCTTGCTGAGTGTGAATGAGTAAAGAGCAACAGATATTTCATTAAGACAAAACTTTGGTGTATAATTAGGGTCTGCATTTTTCGTCATAAGCCCCTAAAGAATAGCAGCACATGTAAAATCTCTGTCATTAGTCTCTTCATACAGTAAAGCTGGACAGAACAAGTGCAGCAATCCTATTGTTGGCAACTTCTACAGATTTGAGTTATAGGTGACATTTTTACTGTTCCCGTCTGAAATAACGTCTGGGTCTTGCTTATGCAGGTAAATCCTCCTGGTTCTATCATCATCACTGCGTCGCTCATTCAGGCCCGCGAAGCCGGCTTGCCCTATAGAAGTCAGCCGACCTGGGCCTGTTACCGCCTCGCGTGGTGAGTAAGGGGCATAACAGTTTTGAGCTGATTCGCCGCATCTGTTCGTTCACAAGAAAGTTAAAGACAGAAAGCAGGCACCGTTATCCTGCCCTGAAGGGTTTTGTGAAAGAGCTTAAAGCATCCTACCCATCCATTAAAGAGACTAATGTGACTTAAGATTTCAACACACAGGGTGGTATCCTTTTGTGACGCACAGAGTTCTGTATAAATACCCTTCACCTGTTGCTGAGAGGCTGATTAAAAAATGCTGATCATGTTTCCTCCTCCACAGCAAGGCTAAACTCATGATGGAGGTGCAGAAACCTCCCAAATTCCACAGACTGTGAAGAAAAAACATTTTAGTGGGGATGTGATCTCCTTGATGGTAGAATTACGGTGTTGCCAGGAAAGGCAGCAGGGAAGCACCTATCATGATTGCCGATCCACTGACAGTAGGTCTACATTCGCCATGATTGAGATGCATTCAAATGGTCCTAGACATCCTTAATGGCGGTCTTAATCCAGAGTGAAAGGGGTCTGAAGAAGATTAGACCAACGATCCATACAACCAAAACATTTTAATAATAATCATAATAATAATCAGAGGCTAGAAAACATTTAAAGAGACAGTGTGTTACTAATTTGGCTTTTAATTAGCAAAAATCAAGTATTGCTTATATAAATACATATTCTGGCGAAGTCTAAGTCCTTCTCATAACTTAGAATTACTAGTTTATAAATACATAGGTGGCGGTGCATCCACTGGGAGGCACCATGTTGCTAGGGCTGAACAATTAATTGCATTTGCAATATAATCACAATTTTAAGAAACACAATTTCCAAATAGCAGAGGTCTGCAATTTTTGGCTATGTAACAATTAATGGATAAGACAGGACGTTTAGGTGTCGGTAATATGTTTAAAGTGGGTTAGCCTCCCCATGGAATGGAGGAGAGTTGTAGCAGTGAGATAATCTAGTTTTAGAATTTGTTTTAGAGTTTATGTGATCAATACTTTACCAGAAACCTTCAGGAATCTCACCGTAGCATTAAGTACCGCTCAAACTGTTTAATACATAGACTTCTTTGTTGGTTGCACTTTATGTTCAACAAGGATTGATGTCCAACTCAATTAAAAGTTATTCCCTTATAAAAGTTTCTCCTTAATAATATTATGATTAATAGAAACAGTAACATTTCTTGTTTTAAATAGTCCTTGTTCACAAACATCTTTATCTATAGCCCATTTTTGTTGCTTGTTGTTAATGCAGAGAAAAGTCAACATTAAATCGCAATTATGGTGGAAATATATCACAATTTAGATTTTTGGCAAAATCATACAGCCCTACATGTTACGTCACCATTTCTGATTTCAGTAACCAAACGGGGACAAACATGTCAGTCGTATGTGCTTTTAATATCCGTCTCTTCCATGAAGATGTGCTGTCGGTGGAGGAGTAGAAAAAACAAGTAAAGACGATCATAACTCATTCTATTTGCCGTTTTCTGTTGAAAGGGAGGACTATTCATACTCTTTTCCCAGCAAGAGGAAAGATAAAGTAACCAAGAAAAGAAAAAGTGATAACCGGGAAAAAAAAGAGACTATATCGGCGAAGCTATTTACCAGGTGGAGGCAATTCATGAGGGAGCGCAGCCTCAAAACGGATGCGGAGGTAGCAGGCTTTCTTCTGGACAGGTGAGTTAATTCGATATAACAGTGACGTTTATTTTTGGTGTTATGTTAGAAACAGGGCAGTGCAGTTCAGCAACCACACTGTCCTCCCGGCAGACACGGGTCGTTTGTTCGTCCTCCTCTCCTTCTGGGAGTATGTGTGTATACAGCGGGGCGACATTTGAGCCGGCCCGCTCATTGTCTGTAGTGCAACAGCAAGACCGCGTCTCTTTACTCGTGTTTATAGTTGCTTTTTTAGAGCCCAAATGAGGAGTTGCATGTTTTTTGAAACGAGCCCAAAAAAACTGTGACTTATGGACTTTACAAGTGACTTCAGAAAAAAAACAAGCAGACTCGGTAACGGTGCGAAAAACCATTTCACACGATGGCTGTAGCTATTAGCTTTGAGCAGTACCAAGTACATGGAGGACATGTTGACATTGTCACATTTATGATTCTCCGCAGCGTCCGTAGTAGTTATTATGCACTTAACAGTGAGTTTGTTTCTATTTCATTTAGCACACCACTAGCTGGTGCATCAGTGCGAAAAATCTTACACACTGGTGCTTTAACAAGCTGTTAGCTTGAAGCATTTTTCATCCCAACGTAGTAAATCTTGTTTATAAAAACAAACTGAAATTTCTGAGAACAAAATGCAAGTAAAACCTTTTAAAACATCATTATAATAAAAAGGGTAGACATGGGGTTAATGAAAACGGGGGATAAAATGTCTTCATTTTTTATCTGGCCTCCTGTTACATCTTCTCCCATTTCTCTAATTGTCAGGAATGCTGACCTCAGCTCACTTGCTTCTGTGCCAATTCTCCCGCTCACTTAATCTAATCATCACACCATTATTTCACTCCTCCTCCCTCAGACCTCCCTTCGCCTCCATCTCCATCACCCCCACCCACCAGCCTCCATCTCTGCTTTAAGCGACCAACAAAGGGTAGTGGAAAAAAAGAAGAAATTAGGAGCAAACTGATGACTAAGGCTCAGAAGAGAATAATTTCTTCATGATAAGGCTTTGGGGAATATTAGATTAGATTATTTTATCATCAAGCTTTTCATCGACAAAGGAAAACCTTTGTAGATATCAAAGCAATTATCAACAATGAAAAGTTGCTGAGTCATGGTTGGGCAAAAACTACTTCATCATGATGACAAATTCGATTATTTTGCCCGTTTCTACATGTAGAAAAGGCAGCTGGTAATAAGTGGAAAATTAAAAATGATAGGCGAAATGAGTTGAGGATAGCGCTGTGGGGAATTATTTCATCCAGACAAAGTCTCTGCAGAGCAACTAATTAGATTAGACCCTCATTTTTCACTTCACTCTAACAAGAGAGCTTCTGATATACAAGTAAAGATTAACAGTACAGTGGAAAAATGGAGTAATGGACCTCAGATTAGAGTTTAAAAATGAGAGGAAAAACCTCAGTCCTTTTAATTTTCTAACACTTCTAGGTTTTAGGCAATTTTGGGAGAGGTGGCTAACTTTTTTTTTTTAAATACCTTGAAAAATGTAGAAAATATTAAATGCAAAGCAGTCATATTGCCAGGATAAGTACTCCAAAATACGTACATCTAAGGTCATGATGAGCGTATTGCTGGAGGAGAAGGCATAATCTTCAACATCTCCCTGTTGTTTCATTTTAAATGTTTTTGCTTTCACTAGAGCCTGCGTGGAGTTTGGTCTCAGTTCTTCATAACACTACGGGAAGAAATAAAACTTGGACCGGAGAGGAAGCAGACTGTGACTGGGGAGAAGAGAGTGAAGAGAGCTGAGGTCATCTTGATCTACAGCTGTCTGAAGTAAGAGGTCAAAGGCTGACATAAAGACAATGCTTTCAGGGCCAATCACGTTTTAATCACACACACAGGTGGGGTTTTATGTGCGCGGTGAAAGTCTAAGCACAACATGTTGTCTCTAACGTGTTTTCACTGACTTATAAATCTGCTTAGACTAAACCCGTCTCAGAGCTAAGCTACAGCTCTTCATACAGATTCATGAGTGTTTAGATTAAGTCAAATAAGCACAGCTAAAGGTTCTGAATAACGAAGCAAACAATAAGCACAGCTTTCTATGGTGGCTCTGAAGCATGGTTCTAATAATGAATGAATCGTAAACTGAGCTACGTTTAGGAACTAAGAACATAGACGATTTAACTGAGATCAAAAAGTCGTCATTTTCATTAATGACATAAGCTAGATCCATGGTGTTTAAGTGCTCCTCAGTCAGGTTGTTGCAAGCAAGCAGTACCACGCAAGAGTATTTATAGCTGCTGAACTGTTTTCCTCTGTTTTTCACGCTACAACCATAACCTTCAATGTTTTTAATGTTTTAACGTGTCGAGATGTCTGGCGTGGCGAATTGTGATGCTTTTGGTGCGCATCGCATTTCGCGACTCCAAGCATCAACGAGCGACCAAAGCAGCAGACGCAGGAGTTGGGAAATCTGCACTTTTGGAGGTTGACGTGGCGCATCAACCAACCAGAAAAGCTCCACTTTGTGACGTACCGACGTATCTTATTGTGGGACAGCAGGACCAGGAATAACCCAGGAAATCCTACAGTGAAGACAATGGAGGACAAACTTATTGTCACAGTTTATCTGGTGACTTCATATACGGTGCAGAGGTGCCCAACGACTATTTTCTCTTGCTTTATTCTGCAAGTAAAGCTGAGCTACTCTCTTTATTGTATCTGCCATCATACACAAATGACCGGCCAAGGAAAAGGACAACGCGCATCTGTCCACACTTTGCTCAGTGTGTCAAAAACGCTCTGCACATGCATCCAAGTTGAGGCGTTGGACGGCTTGTTTCACACTCAAATTGCGTTCGGTCTGAACGTAGCATAAGAAAGTAAAAGCCTCCCCACAACACAAAGCTACTACAACCGTGCATCACCATGGGGATGATGGTTTTTTAGGGCAATGTGCAGTGTTCGCTTTCGGCTACACATTTGCTTTGCATGTCAACTAAAAAGACACTGGTCTACTGGTCCCTTTTCAGTGGTGTCAAAAGTACACACATTTGTTACTTAAGTAGAAGTATAGATACTGCAGTTTAAAAACACTCTGGTAAAAGTTCAAGTATCAACTTGACCTCCATACTCAAGTAAAAGTGAAAAAGTATGTGCTCCAAAAACTACTTAAAGTATAAAAGTATAAAGTAACCTTTAAAAAAATGCCACTATATGAATTGAAAGCTTAAATTAAACACTGATTAGTTCTACATGTGGCCCAAGACACAACATAATCATTAACCCATTAGTCAAAGACAAAGTCACTCAAGGAGCATGTTCTCTCTGAAACTTTATTGGAATTCAATTCCAAACAGAGGTAGTATTCAAGCCTGCAGAACTGCCAGAACATAAATGTGTGAGTTCCATCAAATACCTAAGGTAAACTATACCTTTTGGTGCAAAAACATTCTATGTAGTTTGTGTGTGGAGGGAGGGAGGGAGGGAGAGAGAGAGAGAGAGAGAGAGAGAGAGAGAGAGAGAGAGAAAGAGAAAAGAAAGAAAGAGAAAGAGAGAATGAAAGAGAGAGAGAAAAAGAGAATAGCTATAGATTAGCTAACCAATGAGTGTTTGCGTTATAAGACTCATCCAATTACACTAGTTCTCACTAGGTGTGGATGGCGCCAATGATCTGCAATGGATGGCACACATTACGTGAAATAAATATTTATAAATTTTAAACTGAAGCCAAGAGTAACGAGTAACTTTTTTTTTTTTAAATGTAAGGAATTGAAAGTACAGATACTTGTGTGAAAATGTAATGAGTAGAAGTAAGAAGTAGGAAGAAAAATAAGTAATGGAGTAAAGTATAGATACCTAAAAAGTGTACTTAAGTACAGTAACGAAGTATTTGTACTTCGTTACTTGACACCTCTGTCTCTTTTAGACCAAAGCAGCTTCTACATTTGCTGTCTCTTCCAGATTTTTTGAGGCAAGCTGAAATCGAGTCCTTTATTCCTTTATAATGTTCTTTCCACAATCTTTGGGCCACTCTTGTACTGTGGCAGGCTTGTGAAACGCATGAATAACACTTGTCCCGTCAACAGATTCTTCCGCTTAAGCTGTGAATCTCTGATGCAGACCACACGCTCCGCATTTTAATTTGTGAAATGCTTCGAAGAAAAGTTTTCCTTCCACTTCACAATTAAGGGATAATTTCTGTTGGTCTGTCGTAAAAAAATACAGATAAAATACATTGATGTTAGTGGTTGCAATGTAACATGGAAAAGAGTTCAATGGGTACAGATGCGTTTGCAAAGCACTGGAAATAGCAGAAAACCGGAGATCTTCAGGTAGGAAAACCTTGAACTACTGGCTAGACTCTGTACACCACAGCAGACGCAAACAAACACACACTCAGAGGAGGGCACAGTTGAGCTTCTGTGTCGTCTGTAACCACCTTGGGGACTCTGAGGTGTCATAAATGTCCTCATATGTAACACAAAGGGACGAGACAGGGGGTGAGGCAGGAAGTCTAACAAGAAGGAAGAAAATGCCATTGGACAGCAACTCTCTAAAGCACCCAGCTCGTTTGTTTACCACCACCTCAAACTGATCCTCGGCTCCACTTTTCTTGCACCAAACTTTAATTAAAATGCATTCATCAAGAATGAATTTTCTATAATTAATAACTGGGTATTCTAGTAGCTATTCCAGGAGAACCCGATCTCTGTTTGTCTCTGGGAACGTGTGTGTGAATGCACCCCTCTGTGGAGCCACACAGGCGTTTCGTCGTGTAAATGTCTTTGCTTTTGGCCTGGGGGAGTGTGAACATAGTGTCAAAACCTAACAATCCTACAGTGGTGATACATACACAAGTCTGGGGAAAATGTTATTCATTGATCCAAATATCTAAGTAACTGTTGCCAGCAAATATTGGTTAAAGACATAATCTGTGTGTGGCGAGTGAAGCAGTTGTAATCCTAAATTTTCTCCTGGTGGTTGGAGGGCTGTGGTTACATCTGGACTCGCTTTCCGGCTGCCTTCCTCGTTTTCTTTTCTCTCCTCATCACTGCCACCTCACCTGAGCTCCCCTTGCTTTTATTTACACCTCTCCAAACGTGGCTCTAATATTTCTGAGCTTTATTCTCACATTATTTTGAGCGTCTCTATCACTTTACCACCGCTTTCGTCATTTTTTTTTTCATCCCTACTCCCCTTCGGTTATCTTTAAACCTGATCAAAAATCTCTGCTCACAAGTCGGCTGATGCAAGGCTTTGAGCTCTCAGTCTAACCTGCTGTTTGAGCTGCTGAACCAGGCTATCCTTCTCCCTCTTCAGGGCTGCCACCTCTTCCTGGGTTTTCTTCTTTTTGGATGAGGAGAGCTCCAGCAGGGCGATGTTGGCATCCTTCTCGCTTATGGCGGCCAGCAGTGCTTCTTGCCTGTGGAGAAAACGATCCATTAGATACGTTAGCTTGAAAGTTTTCTGCTTTCTTGGATATACATTCCTCTAAATATAGACAGAGGAAACATAAAACTTTATGAATGCCACAGGAAAATACTGATATTTTGCCTTATTTTGGTTGTAAAAGTAAAAATATTATTTAGAAATCTTGAGTGAAGTATAACTAATTAAAACTAATAAACATCAATAATTTGGGTGAGTCCATGGTGGCCTACAAGGAAAGCGAATATTTAGCAATTTAGGGATGTGATAACATATTTCTTTATCATGAGGATTGTATGCAAATGTATCATGGTTTCCAATAAAACTATTATTACAGTAGTGACAACATATCTGTCTTAAAACCCTTCTCCATGTACCTATAAAGTCCAGCATACAGCAGCATTTGGTTCTCTGTGTTGGCTGAAATATGTCCGCTTTACTTTCACAACCTTTTGCTCATTTGTCTGTGATGCTGCTTTTAGGACTAACAAAACAAGGCAATTTTTTTCATTTGCATGGCAATCATAAAAAGTTTGAATTGCAGTTTCCCTTCAAAATAGCAATACTAAGTGTAGACAATATTGCCATGCTAACCTAAAAACTGATAACCATTTTATCTATTCTTTAATTTTTACATTTACTGTCTGTTTCCTTTCTACATAAGCCACATAATGAAGTGTCAATAAAAATAGGACTAAAACCAAAAAATATAATAAATTATTGTCAACATCCCCCCCCCCCCCCCCAAAAAAAAAAAAAAAAAAATGTCTATTACTTCACAACCTTATTTTGAAGTCAAATATACAAGAGAAATTATTCATGGATCCACATCATCTACTCTATGCCTCTGGTTTAAACTGAAAGATGCTGACACTGAACGAGGGTTTCTTTTTTTTTTCAATCTTTCACATCAGGGTCTTGCTTATTGCCTTAGTAAGTTGTAAGCCACGCCCCCTTTGGTTCTGCAGCCTCAGCTGGCCGCACTGGAAGCCCACACGGCCAACAGTCTTGATTGTTGAACATGGGAATTGTAACGGGCAGTTCACCGTTGATATATTGATGTACTGTATAATGTTCAAAACCGTGAACAAACTGATCGCTTTGTTTATAACGATATATGTATAATTAGACACGTAAACAAAAACTTTAAACTTACAAAAGTAGAGAATAAATTTATCTGGATAAATAAAACTAAACAAAGGTACCTGTACAGGCCTGTAACAAATCAATCGAATACATTTTTTTTAATAAAGTTGCATTTTAACCTCTTATTTATTGGCATTAGGGTATTTTGAGGTTTTAAAAACTGAGGTTTTAAAAACTTCCACAAAGGTTCCTTTATATAATTTAGATGATTTTAAGTCGTTTTATTAGGATCCCTGAGAAAGAAACAATTTTCTATAATGCTCTAATTCTCTATTAAGGGCTCAATGTCACTTGAAGATATGTCTGCATTTGTTTATGGATCAAAACCAAAACAACAAATTAGGGTTATAGATGATAATAAGTGCACTCATTATTCATGCAATACTTTAACATTACTTCACATTAAGCTAAACCCTTTTAAAAGTAGCTGTACGACACAGACAAACCTAGCATATTATTTCATAATCTGGTAATAATGTTAAACTATGTTGAGAGACTACTGGTAATTAGTAAAGTGTTCATCATTAATACATTCAATTTTACTACAGAACGTAACGCTTCTCTGCAAAAATACAATATATTTTAGTTGCAACAAAATTAAAATCTTCCATGATAAATTTGTTAATGGCGATAAAGGAGCTCCAATAGCACCGACTGCACATGACCAAATAGCGCCGGTGAGTTGTAATGGAGTCGTAATGAATCCAGACCTTTAGATGTTGTTAGATTTACTGTTACACAGTTTCTGTGCATCTCTTTAAAACAGACAATGGTTGGAAGTAGACTGGAAGGAGGAGCAGCATCGGTTCGGGCCAGATTTTTACTTATCCTTATCTGGGCTCTCTTGACCCTCCTTCTGGGGTCACTTGTTCCACTTTTATATTGTGTTTGCTTATTTTTGGTTTTACAGAGAGCAGTGAGGATTTGAGGCTGTGCTGCATGGAAGTCAAAGCAATTTTGACAATAACTAAAATTACACGTCTTGCTCTTGCCACTACAAGGGCTTCCTTATAAAGAATATACTTTAATATTAATAGATGTTCTTGTCCACAGCCTACATAAATGCTAAGTACACATAATTTGATTTGCTTTTAAATACAAAGAAAGCATGAGGCATTCTTGAGCCAAAAATCACAGATTTCAATTGCTCTATCATGCAGAAAACAGAATTGAGGTCCTTAAGATACAAATGCGCACTTTACTAAACGCCATTTGAGTTCACTTCTGCAGCCTCTATCTCCAACCTTCGTGTCTCTATCTAACTCTCCCTCCTGGTTCGATTGGGGAGCTGACAGATGAATAACATTCTTTGTGGTAGGAAAGCAACAAACCGCATCAAATTCATCCCATCAGCCTCAAATTGGGCTGAGTTAACATCCAAGGCAGTTAATTCTCAGAATCATATGTTTTCAGAGGGGATCTAAATCACTGAAGGAATTTTAACAATCCCTCAAGGCTGAAGGATAGGACACACAAAATAACATGTGCACATAAATACACTGAAAGCTGAACATTTCTGGTATCTTGGTTCTTTTTGCCGTATAGCAACAAGTTAGACTCTTTGATTTAAATGAAATATGCAAGGAAAAGGCACGTACTTCATGAAAATTACAATAAAATACCAGCATATGTCATAACACTGAATATATTAAAGTTCAAGCGAGATAGCGAATGTACTGAACTTCTTTTGAGTATTAAGACAGGTGCAAAGGCTGTGAAGCTCTGACAAACACCAGATTGTTATTGGTATATCAAGATTTGCAGTCTGCTGTCGGCCAGTATTGGCGAGTGTCTGCCAACAGAGGCCTCAGCTGATGCAAGCAATAAACCGACAACTGAGTGTTTGAGGATGCGCTGGAACAAGTCTGATCTCTGCCAACTCCAGCCTGAGCTAGATAGCACAGGGCAGCTCTGAGAGTCGACCCTTTTGGTGCTACTTGAGGAACAACCATCAGTCTTGACAGGAGCGCTCATAATGCTCGGTTTTATTACGATATTCACAAATAAATAAATAAATATCCCAGAAATACAAAATGACGGTAATAAAAAAATTAAATTTTTTTCATTCCTGTTCTGTTCCTTTTGTATAACACACAAAGAGTCTCTTACATAAACACCGACACAGCCGCGCGACGAGGAATGATAAAAGTTAGGCATCAGGGATGAGAACATCTAAAAGGAGACAGACTGTGTTTGGACTCAGTCAGCCTCCCTGACCAAAACGGTCAGTGGGCAAATGTCCCATCCTGCGTCGGAAAAGGAGCAAATCTATCAGACAGCCGAGGGCTTATCTATGTGAAATATTTCTATTGGGAAACAAACAAAAGATTTTTAAACAATACTAGGACCTTATTATAACATAGCATACTTTTACTCATAAGTAGAAATTCTTATGTTGCATTTTATGTGTGTCCCGGCTCCAATTTAGCTGAATCAGATGGCTAAATTAACTCCTCAGCTTCTTAGCAAGTTGTACAGAAGAACAGCAATGAAGCCATTATTCTGCTTTCTATATCCTACAGTAGACAGGCATTAAATATGGAACCTGGAGAAGCCAGACACCAGATGGATGGATAGCTACAGATTGACACTTGGACAGAGGAATGGGTGGTGAGATGGATGGAGGGATGGAAAGAATCGAATGTGGACAGGGGGATGGACAGTTGGACAGACGGAGGCACAGAAGGAAGATACGATAGATGGAAAGCTGAATGGAAAGATGGATGGGCAGATGTTTCTTTTTTTCCAGGGCAGTTTCCAGGTCCATTCCAGACATAGAACATATGTTAATCAAATTCCAGACCTTTTCAGTCTGCGTAGGAACCCTCGTAGATGTCGGACATAAAAAGCCATGTCCCTAATTACATAAAAAAAAAAAAAGAAATGTCCTTTTATGTGAAACAGTGTTTAATCGATGAATTAACACACAGGTTTTGCGTTCCTTTCTCTGGACAATAAGATACTAGAAGAACGTCGGACAGCCTATCCTTTCTCTTTCGTTTAACTGATTCAGAAACGCAGAGATTCACACACAGGAAGACTAATAGAACATTAGTCTTGTTAAAGCTAACAGAGCGTCTAGTTTTATACCATATTTGAGCGTTACCTGCCAACTCCCGGCACTTATAAATGGCTGGTGATAATATTATATTCATTCCAGATGCACTTGTCTCATTCTGGGCCTCTCCCTTCATCTCTGTCAGACTCATACACAAACACATACTTAAGACACTCGACTTGGCCTTCTCAGCTTCCAAAGCTAAAACACGTGCTCTTGACAAGCGCTGGCTGCGGCCACTGCTGTTGCTATGTAATCAGACAGAAACCGTTTTCGAGTGCAGCGATCTTTTGGTAAATTGCGAGAAGATGCTTGTGTCAGATGACACTGCATGCTCCTGGCGCTGCCTGCGATATGTCATTATCACAGAAAGCAGGAAAGACAGTGGAGCGAGCAATGTGAGGATGAAAGGTTCCCAGAGGATAGAGATCCTTAGATCTGAACTCCCCTGTCAAGTCTACGGAGCAGAGCAGAATGAAGGAAGGACCACTAAAAGTAACTGAAGAATAAAAGCTGTGTAAAAAGGTTAACTCAGAGATACTCGCAGGTAGGGTTGAACAATTAATCGCATTTTCAATATAATCGCAATTTTAAAAAATGCAATTTCCAAACCGCAGAGGTCTGCAATTTTTGGCTATGTAACAATTAGTGAATCAGGCGCGTCCTTTAGGTGTTAGAAATATGTTTAAAGTGGGTTTGCTCCACATGTAAGGGAGGACAGTTGCAGCAGTAATCTAGTTTTATTACTTGTTTTAGATTTTGTATAATCATACTGTTTTACCAGAAGCTTTCAGGAATCTCACCACAGCATTAAGTTCTGGTCAATCAGTTTAATAAATAGACTTGTTTGTTGGTTGCACTTTATGTTTAACATGGATTGATGTCCAACTCAATTGAAAGCTGTTCTCTTGAGTAATTTTCTGATTAATAAAAACATTAAAAGTTCTTGTTTTAAATAGTCCTTGTTTACAAACATCTTTATCTAGAGGCCATTTTTGTAGCTTGTGGTTAATGCAGAGAAAAGTCAAAATCAAATCGCAATTTTGATTGAAATACATCGTAGGCAGAACGCAATAATTTCTCCGAGTTGAGACGCAGCGGCTCTTTTAGCACCTAATCTGCACAGCGATGAAACGGATTGATTTGTTGTTTGTATATGTTTAAAAAGACATGATAAATTAAAATGAAAAAAATAATCGCATTAAATCGCAATCGCAATATTAAGATAAAAAAAAATCGCAATTAGATTATTAGTCAACAACAAATCCCAGATAACCATTTATTGTTATAGTATGTGGAATCGCTGTTTTTTCCCATTTGCCTTTCACAACCCCCCCCAATCCTCACTGACATGATTGAATTTGTCTATAACTGAACATGATTCTAGTTCTTAATTTAATAACGACTGTAACCCTACAACATCTTTGTGTTTTACAAGTTTAGCTGGTGACCTGAATCCACAAGCAAATCTGGAGTTATAAGAGTTTCAAGTACTGGGCCGCCTTCTTAACTGGGTCATTCGCCTCATTTTGTGGTAGTTTTAGAGTGACTTTCAATGCCGCTATAGGTCATTCTTAAGGCTCAGTTGTCGGGGAGTCACAGGACTAAAAGCTTAATTTTTTTTTCACAGATTATGTGTCTCGTATTTTACTGTCAGGACATAGTGAAAGTTTAAATAAGTATCTAAAAAGTACATTCTTATAAAAGGCACGTACTGCTGCGTTAATTGGTCACAATAAATTACCCTGTATGCATGTGAGATTGAGAGATGGAGGCATAAAAATGCTGGAACATGAAACTGTTGAAAAAATGAAAAACTAAAATAAAAGTAATTTAACTTTTATTAAATCCTGTTATGTAATGACTCACACATAAGTTTTTATTGTAATCATAATGTATATTTTAGAAATGTCAGGAACCCGGTCTGATGCTGATCAAGGCATTTTTTAAAATGTCACTGATGGTAGAACAGCTGCACCCTGTGCAAGCTTTATAGCTGTGATTCATTAAAAAAAGTTTTTAAACTGGAATATAATCCACAAACTGTCATAGTTTTTGTGTTGTTCATGGTTTTATGTCTGGTTTGAATCTTTTATAGGTTTCTTAAATTTCCAGTCACACCTTGATTCCTGTTTTATTTTTTAAAGTCTTAGTTCCACTTTCTGTGATAGTCTTCCTCCATAATTCTTCATTATTTGCACCTCAGTATTGTCGGCCAGAGTGCATGTGTTTGTTTGTGTTATTGTGTTTTGTTTTTATATTTGTACAGCACTTTGGTCAGCTGCTATGTTGTATTTTAAGTGCATTAGAAACAAATATGGCATGGTATGTGTATAGGCTGCATTCACGCTGCAGGTCTTGATGCTCAGTTTAAATATTTTTCCCCCCATGGTCAATCACGTTACTGTTAAAATGTTACCAAAATCTGACTCAAGTCCAGACTGTTTGCGGTTTCTAACTGGCCCAAAAGCGCAAAAGAACAATGACAATGACACACACGCAGAGCACGCTTTGGTCCAGGAAACATGGAACATGGCAGAAATAAGTGTTTTTGCTTTCCATCTAATAGAGGCCTTTTAATGTGTCAGCAGGTGCTGAGAAGCGTTAAACTGTGTATTCTGGCATTTTGCACAGCTTTGGCTGCCAGTTTAGTCCTGTTCCTTCCAATCGGGCTTGAATAGAGGTGCCGCGTCATATATTAATGAAGACTAACATCTCGTTGTCCTTCCACTGTTCGGTACCAGTGCAGCTGTCTATAATCTTGCTAACTGCTATCATGTCCCGCTGATGCAAAGTTGTAACAAATGTTGATGGACAATGACGTGAAAATTGCATCAAATCCTCCTTGGCTGTTCCCACTGGACTCACATTCAAAAAACATTGGATATGAGTTGGATTCACATATGTGGCTCTAATCTGGCTTGAAAGATATCAGATATGGACCAGATCTGAGCGTTCACACTTGTTGAAAACAGATGTGGGTCATGTTTACCTGCAGTGCGAACAGAGTCGTACTTGTCTTGGCTTTTCTTCTCGTCTTATCTGTCTGTTTTTCTCATTTACACTTCTCAGCAGATATCGTTTTAACAATTGTATTTTAGTAAAATGTTCTCTGATGAATTTGATAAAGCTTAGACTTGGACCTAATCGGCTTTGCTCTCACTAATTCTTTTACTACTGGAATTATTTATGCTATCCATTGATGTTCTACATTTGGGTCCATCACTTCATGACTGTAAACATTACTTTGATCATCTAACTAATTTTAGTTCCCCCTAATGAGTTAAATGTTCCTTTACCCCTTACAATGGCATTCACAGTAAAAGAGAGGCTATGTTATCTGTATGGCACAGTGAGCAGCTGAAACAGTCCTTAAATGTTACAATGTTCAAAGCAAGGATATTTCACGAACAGGGAGAACGTTTTTTTGTGTTAGTTTTTGTAACAAAGTTGCACACAATAAAATATGTTACGGGATAATGTATCAACAAGACGTATAAAAACAGAGGGCAAACAAGCTAGCATTAGCCTAGAACTTCAGTAAACTGTTTCACGGAAAAACATCACCAGCAGAAGAATGATGTAAACTTATTGAAGAGTGTCACTGCATATGTTGAGCGAGATATTGGTTTGGAAACAAAAGATACAACTATGCACATTTTAAAGGACATATTGTCAGCTCATTGTAGTACCTTTCTTAACTGGATTTACCTCTTGTTGGTGAAGCATATAGAGACTGTCCTGCAGAAAATCCTGTTGGAACAACATTACTGTGGCTGCAAAATGTAGAGCTGGACAACAGAGACTAAAAATGATCATGAAATTATTTCTTGTATTGGATGGTTTTGATAATCATCACAATATGGTTTCAAATAAAAAGTCTAGCTTCTAATATAGTATATTTTTCAATGCAAACAAGTCATCAAATATCAATAATAACTAATAAGATTTGTTTTGAAAAACTGCCTTAAAGTAAATAATGAATTCCCTTAAGAATTTCCGCACTTTACACATTCCATAATAATAGTTTTTCAGTTAGCAATACTGATGTACAAATCCCATTTGCTGTATTGTGTTTGAGGGCTCAGAAAATATCAATTAAGTTCACACTGCTCTTTGCAATCCTTCTCCGCCTTGTTAAAATGCTTACATAATAGTGATCGATACTGCTACCTTCATCATTGCTAATGATTTTTTTTTAGTTTTTCTATAAATTATCAAGACAGTTTTATTACCCAGCACTAGTGCACTGCGCTCAAATCTGAGTTCTCAATATGGGATAGGTTTTGCCAGATTTAAACTAGTTTTCAATAAGAGCTCTGTGTTGTCAAATGCCGATTTCTAAATCACTCAGATCAGCATCAGCATCTCCTTTTAAATGACATTTACACTTTTAGTGGTTTTATGAGGGGTTGCACGGTAGAGAAGTTGGTAGCTCTATTACCTTAGAGCAAGTAGGTCCCGGGTCACCACAGTGCATGCGCAGGCTTTCTCTGGGTACTCTAGCTTTCTCCCACAGGCCAAAAAATGTGCACGCTAGGTTAATTGGTTACTTTAAATTGCCCTCTAGTGTGAAGGTGTGCATGCATGGTTGAGAGATGGAGATAAAAAAGGCTAAAATGTAAGCGTTTTCAGCTGCTGTAGTTGGAAAAACAAACGTCCCACACATCAATACAGGTGCTGATGCCTAACTTTTATCAGGCGATGGCTAAGGCTATAAATAAAGCAAAAGCATGGAAGACGCTTTAAAAGTCATGCACAATAAATCTAGTTTATTACCTGCTAATGTCTTGCTGCTGCTAAAAGTGTAAAACCCCTTTCAGTGCACAAAGAAAACCTGAATTTCATGAGTGTTTATATAAAAAGGTTTATAGTGAACTGGTAACAGGCTGCAAAATGTTTCCAACAGCTGGTAAAAGTGGCGTATAGTAAAGCCGTCACGTGTTTATACGAACGGTCCATAGGTTGGTCACAACTTAACAGGTTTGCCTTTATATTTTTACTCTTGTCCCACTTCTCACTCTCTTTAAGCTTCAGCACATCTTTCTCTCGTCTCTTCCTCTCCCTTAACGCCCCCGTCTTTGTCACATTTTCTGTCGTTCCACTTCTTCTTCTTCCTCTCTATCTGTAAAATAGGCGCGGTGGACGGATTCTTTCCGTTGTTCGCCAGTCGTGTGCCATGATGTCATCGCCGCTGCGACAAGGCAGACAGTAAGCAGATATACACAAATGCGCCAGGCACCTGACCCCGGCCCCCACACAGACGCACACACGCGGACACACAGATGCGAAGCCGCTCGCCTTCCCCAAACCACTTAAGGCCCCCCACTTTATCAGAAACCCTAATGCCTGGTCTTAGATCACTCACATATTTCTACTCGCAGACTAAAGCTGCTTCACATGTAGGCTGTCTTATCGCTTTCATGCAGTTGACATTCCCCGCAATCTGCCGTGTTTAAGCTGTGCTCACGCTCAAACAGATGCGTGTTCACAGATTGTATTTTAAACTGCATTTGCGCGCACTCATGAGTGTGCGTTCCTGCGTGTGTGTGTGTGTATAGTAGATTTGAGTCCACAGAGATATTGGCCAGTCTCTGTCTAAAACAAACAGAGCTATTCTAGAAATAATCCCCTTTCTCTGCTCTCCGTTTTCTGACTGACCAAAACCACTATCCATTGTTTTCTCTGATACCGTCTGCTCTGGTTTACACCAAACACTGAATGCACGTCGCCAGAGTTTTACTCTTTAGCTGCTGCTGAAAGTCGTCCACATAATGTCTGAAAAAGGGGGGGTTTTCTCCTCATGTTAGACCGACACTTCATAGATAAATAATTCTTTAACAACAAGTTTTATTAAAAAGAGAAGTCTCTATTCTCTGAAAGTAACACTTTCTCGGTGGATTTATGTTGATTTTATTTATTTAATTTTGTATTTTTCGATAAAAGATGTAATACGTTTTACAGGACAAAGGATAGTGTTTAACAGCATATTAAAACGCTTGTTTCCAATGTGGTAATTTTTGATGAAAACCTATAATACTGCATACGTACGTACGTATTATGGGTCCTGCTGGTTGAGAAATTGGATGTCGTCCCACGGCAGGGTGTGACCAACCTGGTTACTAGCGTGGGGAGAAGTAGACAGGCTGATGTGGCTGTGTCCATTTCTCCCACACACCATTGATGGCCCTGGTTAATAAACTTTAAATTGCTATAAGTCTTAGAACTGCAATCATCCAATCCAATAAAAAAAGCACCGAACAAGTGTCAATAGCACAATATGCTGCTTGGCATCAGTAAAGAAGAAATGGCAAGTTTCTCATGGGAACGACCCATACAGTCAACGCTCCTGCTCAACTCACGCTTGCATTTTCCTTAATTATGTGGTACCATATAGGATATATAGTCAATATGCATTGTTTAAAACTGAACACTAATGTCCTTCGTTTTCATGCAAAGTTTGGTTCCATTTCTTTCTTTTGTCTTTGCCTCCATTTCTGCTGCCTTTCTGCCGCTCTTTTCTCTCCCTTTCACACATGTCAGCGCACACTCACACTCATCGCTACCAGTTCCTTGGTCTCCAGAGTGAAATCCTGCAGAGAAGTATTTCTCGCCCAGCTGACAGCTTTTGACCTGCGGCACACAACCAGCGAGCAATGAGCCCACCACCCCCTCCCTCCGTTCTTATCTGCGCTGAGAAAATTCCCTCGTTCTCTCCGTCTCACACAGACTCAAACTCTTACACGTCGTGGATTTCATTTAAACAGCAAAATATATATCTGACATGAAGTCAATAGTCCCTGTTAGCTGAGGCTTTGCGCTGCTTTTGCCTGCAGGATCCCACAGAAACTCCCAAACACAACAACCGTTGGACCCCGTTTTACAACCCGACGAGAGAAAACGCCGCGCGATCTTTCCACACATCACAGCAGGTTTTTTATGGAACATGTGTTGTAGCCGGCCCGCCTTATGAGCGGCATTAAAGTGAAGAGAGCCAATAAAGCTTTTGGTTTATTGTTGAGTGTTAACTGTAGCGGAGCGCCATCATTAAAGCTCCCTGCACTGGATTAAAACAGAGCTTATTAGAGAAAACTATCCGCAACTAACACGATAATTACATGCGTTTAGAACTTTAAAACTTGGCCGCGCCGCACAGAAAACAGGTTAAAAAAAAAGCTCAATAAAGATGCAATTATTATGCGGAATTATAGGTAAGAATCCATTTGACGCGTACATCTAAAGCTAGAATCTGAAATGTGTTTACTCTGGAAACTTTAAACGTTTATGAAGTACAATAAAAAGGAAAAAAGACGGTAAAATTCACATACAGCCAGGTCTCACAACTGTGTGTTCATTCGCTTCCGTTGTAGTTTTGGGTGTACGTTTAAAGCCGTCGTTCTGCTGGAAGGCAAACCTCTGTTCTGATCCAAAGGCTTTTGCAGCTACTAAATGCTCTGTATTTAACTCCATCTTCCCAAAACGTTAACGAGTTTCCTTGTCAATCATGAGGGAGAGGATCACCACGGCAGGATGCTGCTAGATTTTCACCATAAAGAGTTTTTCGTGGCGTCTAAACGTTTCAGCATCTGAGCAGAGCATCTTCTTCCACCCGTTTGCTGTGTCACCTACAGTACATGGTTTGTGATAAACAACAGAACGACTTGCTTTTAATAAAGCCGCTCTTTTTGCTACTTTTCCATAAAAGCCAGATTTTCCCTCTTGAGCTTCAGGTTTCTGTCGCTTCTCCAAAAGGGTCTCTTGACGGCTTCTTTGGTTCTCTGATGTCGTTTTAAGTGGTCATGTCTAGTTGGGTCTGGAGTTGTGCCACACTGTGTTCATTTTTGGATCATGGATTTAACAGTCCTCCATGAGGCGTTGCTGTTTCACAACTTTATTATGCTTTAAACTTCTCCGCAACTTCATATTCTGAGTTTCTGGGTCTTCACGATGCTGACTGTTCACTGATCTTCTCCAACAATCGTCAGAGGCCTTAGACCTTCACAGGCGGTTCCGCTCCATTTGCTAATTTTATGATCTATCACGTAAATCTCCAGCAAAATGCAATGGCATTCACTGGTTTAATGTCACAAAAAAGAGCAAAAACGTAAAGGACGCAAGTGCTGCAGGAAGGTCCAGTATAAAACACACAGAGCAACAGGATTTTGGGAAGAATCTTTTTGAGGACTGCCTGTACCCCTGTGTGCGCCTTTAAATTAAACTGGAATGGGGTCAGAGAGGCTGGACATGAATGATTTAGCACAGAGTCAGAGGATGGCACCGTCAGAGGGAAGTGTTGGGGAAATAGGTTAAAGCTGGTGCATGGGATTTCTCTGTGTGTTTTGGTGTGTTTTGGTGTTCCGGGGGGAAAGAAAAGCTCCCCTCAAGAGCTGTTGTACATCAGAGAACTTAAAAAAAAAAAAAAGAGGACGAGAAGCTTCATAACACACACACACACACACACACACACACACACACACACACACACAGATATACTGAGACGCGCTGAGAAAACGTACTGACAGGGAAGGGAATAAAATAACTGGAGGATTTGGAGGGAAAACAAATCAAAGAGACATGAAGGGGGAGAGGGAGGTAGAGAGACAAAGACGGTAAGGAGGGAAGAGAAGGCGAGCGGGAGAAGAGGGCAGGTGGGACTACTGCATGACAGAATGAGGATCTGTTCTTGACACATTCCCCATTTTTCTCACTCCCTTTTTTCTCCTGAAAAAAAAAAAAAGAACCTTCTCTCGCTCCCTCACGGTTTTTCTTTTTACCCGTCGCTCAGACTCTCTCACACACTCACACATACACAGATTTCTAAATAAAAAATAAATAAAAAAAACACTGTGACTAATAAGAAAAGTGTAAAAAAAGGCTTTAGCCACGGTCGGCAGGAGCTGGCTCCGTCCACAGGACCACACACGAACACACCGACTCAGAGGTGTGACTAAAGATGCAGCTTTGTCTTCACTGGGGGCTCTAAACAGTAAATCCATTTCAATGCTGCGCTACCGAGACCAAGACATCTGCTAACAATCTGTCAGCACTCAAACACCAACCAGTCATGGTCGCAGACACCTGCGACTTCCAGATGTGCACTAAGGAATGCTGTAAATTTGAAATATTTCCTCATAGTGTTTGACGATGGTGACTGAACAAAAGGACAGCGCGGTGTTCCTCACCACACAACTAAAACAACACTTGCTGGGACCCCCGCTGAGGAGGCATAAATGCCTTGAAATAAATCCCTTTTTTTATTTTTTATAGCAGTAGCCTAACCTAAAGCTGAAAAATACAAGAAATATCCAACCTCTAATTTTAGTCTTGTAGTGAGGGAAAAAATCTGCTTTGAACAAAATAACCTACGGCACAATTACCGATTCCAATAACAAAGCAGTTAAAATAAATCAATTAGGAGCTTCCTTAAAGTTACTTTTTTTTTTAGCCAACCAGACCTTCAAGGAACGTCTGATTATTAATCCATCACTTTTCTGTTCAGGGTGTCAATTTCGATGTGACACACCGAAGAAGGATCCATGTTGATCCCACCACCAGACACAATAAGGAGGCTGGTCCTTGCAACAAAGACACGTCACTTATGGCTCGCCAAGTCCATTATAGTCATTACATGCTGTCTATATTATTTTTTCTCCTACATTGATAAACTTATTCATGTGGATTTTACCTGCTTAGGTCAGATGAGACTGGCATTTAGCAACAAACACCTGAGTTGGGTTCGGAATGAAAGATGGGACGACTGTGGAAAAGCACCATTGCACAGAGTAAGGTTGTTTCTTGGACGTGTATTACAGTTCATAAGCGTATTACACATTATTAAGAATATAAGAACATTTTAAATAAAAATGTCCTGAACTTGGTCAAAAAATGTATTTAAAAAAAATGGGTCAACATTGGGTCTTTCAGCAGGGTAATGACCCGATCTATATGACCCAATGAAAACAGAAACGGTCCACTCAAAACAAAATCGATGTTCTCTGATGGTATTCTCAGTCCTAAGACCTGCATCCTTTAGAAAAAACATGGAGTGAGCTGAAGGACCCCTTTCTGCATATTCACAACTCTTTTGAAATGTTAAAGAGGGAAGTTAAGAGATCCTCTATTAGAAGAATTTAGCTTTTACAAATAGAGGATGTTAATGTGTTTACCATTAGACTGTTTAGGTTGCCTTGACAATAATCTGTCACTCCCATACTATCGCAGACTTTAAAAAAGAAAACTATTTTTTTAGTAACTTGTTGATCTGTTTTTTTTTTCCTCTCCAAAGATCCCAGTATTTAAAGCTGTCCAACAGTCTGGTGACGTGGCTCGAAAAAAAAAAAACAGCAATTAGCCGAGGAAAACCAGCGAGTTTAAGTTTATTTTGCATCGCTTTTTTCCCACACCAATTACTTTTCTCTAGTTTATTACTTTTAGTTTTAGGATGTCACACTTGTTCCTGCCTCCTATGATGATACTCTATCCAATTATCTCATTTAATTGGTGCAAGAAACCAGCACAACCATCAGAAATGGCAAATTAAATACTGGCTTCACAGGTTTCCATAAAACCATTCTGTTTCTGCTCTAACAACAACCTTTCGTTACTTGCCAAAATCCTAAATTTTCTTACGTTTTTTTTTATACAAGTGAGGAAAAAGGCTAATATGAGCGGTGAGCATGGAGAGCAGAAGGAAACTGGAAACAAAACCGCAAGCTGTGATTTGAGTGTCGAGACAGCGTGCCCCTACTTGTCATATCGAGCTCTCAAAACAGACACAGACAAACACAGACCGCCGTTGGCACGCTGCAAATGTGGATTAAACTCATTGTAGGGTGAAAGGATCAGAGCATGTGTTTCTATTGGTGTTGCCACAAGCATGTGTACATGCATTTGTGTGGGAGGGTGTTTTTTTTTTTTACCTACACGTCTTTATGTGTGGGTGTGAGTCTTGGAGAGCTCCTGCCAAAGTGAAAGCTTGGGAGTTACTACACGTGTGTTTGGAGAGGCTTACATGTCCTTCCTTTGTTGGTGGTAGTATAGAGGATGGTGTGTGTGTGTGTATGTGTGTGTGTGTGTGTGTGTGTATGTGTGTGTGTGTGTGTGTGTGTGTGGTGGGGTGTTTGTGAGCGCCTTGCTCACATCTTGTTACAGCTGCAGAGATGATGGCTGCAAAAAGCGGAAATGTCGTTTCCGCTGACAGAGCCGCTGGAAATGGGATCTTTGACAACGCACACAGTCGCACACATCATTGATTAGTTTCAGCATGCAGTGACAAGTGTGACGGCAAACACGGCGAGACAGGATGAAATACAGCCAGAAAAAAAAACACGGATCGGGTCATGACGGCGTTTCCACCCAGCTGCGGAGGCTGAAAGAATGGAAACTGGGAAGAGGATGGAAGGATGTCAGGAGGAAGCGACGGGAAAAGGAGGAGGATGGGATGTATATGGTTGAGGTATTTCACAGTGAAGGATGGAGTGAAAGAGGGACGGCAGGAATCGAGGAGGGGAGGGGGGGTGTTGGAAGGGGTGCAGGGAGGCGTTTGGACGGGAGGAAGATAAACACAGAACAGAGCAGCTCAGGAGGAATAAACTGAATTTATAGCGTTCACCTTGAAGCGTCAACCGAGCTTTCTGCAGCAGGAAGCTTTAAGACAGCAAAATGTATCGGAGTATCTGCGTAATTTATTCAAAAGGTCATCATTACGCAAAGCTCCGCATTTTTAAACCAATACTTTACTGTGTGATTTATTTGGCAAATTTCTAATTAGTGGAAAAAGGAAAACTGTATGGGAATCCCTGAAAATACTTAACTGGCTGTGTTGTTTTGTCAAATGTGACATTAATCTACTAAAAACAGCCACTAATTTAGTCTAAACTTGTAATAAAGCAAATTTTCCCAATCTGGAAAAAAAATAGCAGAAAATATATGAAAAAGCATCCAGCTCAGAATAACAACAAAACAACTTATTTAGCCGTAAAATGCATAGACATGATAATGAAAACCTTCACATATGACACGGCCGAATTAATACCTTTGAACTCGTCAGAGAAAGTGGGTAAATTGTGATTGGTTGATTGCTTCCTTGTCCCTTGGCAAGCAGTCTCACATCATAGCAAAGCCTGTTTATTTCCCTTTAAATTGATTCAAAATGCATGTGTGTTGAGCAGCGGAGTTCAGGCTGTGGTTTACACCCATGAAAGACACAGTCCTGAGGATTTAATGAAGATTGGAATAGAGAAACAGGATCCTCGTCAGACTGGTCACCTCCTACTTCACATACTAGTGTGGGATGTCATCCTGTGCTTATAATCAGCATTTTGTTGCAGGTTGGCCAACGTGGTTGTGTTTGTCACTCTGCCACGAGCCTTCTATCATCTTGGAGGATGGAGTTCCAAAGAAAGTAAAATACTCTGCAGCAGGGCGTCTACTTGCAGAGCAACTAGAAACTCAACAGCAGAGTAAGCTACTTCATATTATCAGACCGGATTTGGGAAGTTTTCCATGGAAGCAACCCCGATTCTCAACTCTGTTGCTTGACTCCCAAATATATTTCCTTGTAAATGTGGCACAATCTTAAGGGAACAAACCAGCTTTACTATGGCATATGATTTCATAGCAAAAGATGACAGTGTTGTGTTAAATTCATAAACAGTAAACAAGACCACCAAGCTCACTGCTGCCCTGGCCTCCTTACAGTACAACTATTATCATTAATCAAGATACTTGAGTTTCCTTTTCAATAATAACGCAGAACAGCTGGTGTGCTGGCTTTAAAGCTGATAAAAAGTCAAATGCAAAACTACTGCGAGGTGAAAAGGGAACAAAGAACAAGTGAGAATACAATGTATGAAAAGCCATTTATATGGTTTCTATAGACGCCACGTCTGCTGTGTTCACTGCAACCTGAACCACCGGTGAGAGGATGGAGCAAAGCAAAGAGACGCCAGAATCATGTCCGACATTAACAAGCATTTTATTGGATTGAGTAGGTTGTTGTTGGACATCTGTCTTTCTTATCTCGTTTCCTCTCCCATTCCTGATTTCTCCACTAGCCAAAAGAAACTTCAGCTTCTTTTTTTCTGCATCAGCTTCCCACTACATATCCAGATATTATTTCGTCTTGCCACGATCCTTTCACTCTTGTCGTATCTTGTCCGAGCGGTCCCTTTTTTCCCTAAAATTTGCGTAAGATGTTGCTATTCCTTTTCTGCCCATATTCTGTCCTCTAATCTCTGCTGCTTCCCCTCTCTGATATCTCTGTTATCTAATCCTGCTAATTCGAGGCTTAACCCTTTCTTCCACATCCTTCAGGCAATGTGCAGGAGGCAAGATGCACTCACCTACGGGCGCTTCACAGCGGCAGATTTACCCTACATGCCTGCTACACCATGCATACCTTTTTGACATTTCAGCAAAACAACTAGTTAAAAAGCTATTTAAATACAGCGGTGCCTTTCATAACTTTTTTTTTTTTTTTTTTTTTAATAAGAGAGTAATGCAATCGTCAGGCACTATGTCCAAACACACATGAATGCCTGCGCTACACTGAAACAAGCGGTAAAAAAAAAAAAAAAAACGACGTAAAGGAGAGAGCAACATATCACAAAAGAGGTGTGTGTTCAGTGTCACTAAAGCAGAACAGTTGAGGTTTTTAATTCAAACAGGTCTCAGACCGGCCCCCCTGCTGTTATGCACACATTGTCAGCACATTCCTCTAACTGGATCACAGAGTGAGTTTGTATAGTGTCGGAAAACGCAGAAAGAGACACCCACACCGCCACGGTGCACTAAGTGTGTGTGTGTGTGTGTGTGTGTGTGTGTGTGTGTGAAGCCACGATGGTCTAAGTGTGCTCTTCCAGCTGTATTTGGTATGCATTTCTTCATGGGAATGAGCATGTGTGCATGTGCGTTAGGGTATCCTGTGTCCGTGAAACACTCGGTATCATATATCATGTCTTAGAGCAACATTAAACCCTACACCGATTTAATGCAAGGCATGAAATCAGACATGAGACCCCCAGGAATTACGGCGGCCCCCGGGTGTATACAGACGGTTTTGTGCGAGATATATGAACGTGGCATCGTTTAAAACGACCGTGCTCGACTGTGGGAGAAAGCCAGAGAGGAATGACGTATTTGTTCACATCCTGTGAAATATGTGAGCCACCGTGTCATTAACATAACTCAGTTAGACAACCAGCAGCTATCTGTGCAGTAGTTCATTTTCTGTGAAGTGTCATGCATTCTTCAAACTGGGAGCTCCTACAGGTGATTCAGGGGAGGGTTATTTTCTTTTTTTTTTTTTTACAAAAAGGGATTTCCTGATGGATTTTGAGAAGGCTGCTTGTAATCAGACAAAAACCAGGACACAGTAGAAAATAGTAGCTTTTGAAGAACCTCAGCCAAACGACCATAATCTGCTGACAAGTGCAGAATACAGAGCCAAGTAAAATCTGTTTTTTGGGGGATAGAAAGGCAGTTTGGCTTCAGAGAGTAATATTGTCAAAGAGTTTATACATTTAATTTTGTGTAAACTATGAGATGACCTTCAATCTCTTTCTACATTGAAGGTAAACCAGGAAGAATCTGCTCCAAGAGCACTCAAATCAAACGGTGCTGAAAGACTTTGACATTTGAATCAATTTCTTTACCGTAATAACGTCAAATCACTGGCTAAGAAGCTGTTGAAGAAAGTAAGTATTTCCCTTGGTTTACAGGGACGCGCTACTGGCATGACTGCTACTTGAATGTTAGATTTCCAAGGATTTGTTTGGATCGTTTCTTTTCATGGTGGAATGAGAAAACATATGATTTCACATAATCTGAAAAACTAAAACTAGATGCACAAGTTTGAATTTAATCTGCATTTGTTCTAATTCACATAGGGTCAAACTTATACCAACAGGCTCAAATATAAACTGCCAATATGTTGGTTAATGTGTTTCACATTCTTTAATATCATGTCGCGTACACACACCTTTTAAGCCATCAACAACATCCTAGTATAGCTCTGGCTGGATATTAGACCACTCTTCCTATCAGAGCTGGTAGGGTCCATTGTAATTTGTTGGTCTACTGGCAAGAAACCCATCAGCATAGTTCATAAATTTTCACGAGTGAATTCCAGCTGGGTGATATAATGTGAGACTTTCTAAACCAAATCTTATGTAAATTACCTAAATATTGTCAAAAATATTGATCACCTAACCAAAACCATTATCGTTCCATTAAAAGCAAATTGGTTAGGATGTTCAAAATCAATTTAGGAACCACAAAGGCTCACTCATATCAAACCAGACCAAGAAAGAAACCCTGGCTCCAAGATTTACACCTTAAATGTGCACTGAAATGTGCAGCTGAACAATGCAAGCATGTTTTAGAGACAGGTTTGATGGTCAGAGGAGAAAGACATTGAAGTATTCAGTATACAAGTATTGAATGTAGAGTGGATAATTTTTCCATATATGTAAGAAACATTCAAGTCACTTTTTGAATAACTGCAGTTATGCAAGACCATCCTTCCAGCTCTTCCACTTCTCAGGGAGATCGTGGAATAATCTCCCAAATACATTCTGGTCTTATTTCTTTTATCTGAAGCCTTCCTCTTCTTCTCATAAACTTGCAAGAAAGTTTGCTTTTTGCGACTCTCAGCCATGTTCAAAGTATACGATATATAAAGTATATAATATGGTTAACTATACCTCTAAATCATTGTAAGGAATTTAAATCCAAGAGCTGTTACACATGTAAGTGGTAGCATCATGTTGAGGTACTGGTGGATGGGATAATCAAAACCTTCTTTCACACATCCCGTCGCATAAACAGCTACTGGTTGAAACTTCGATACAGATGGGTGTTCCTATAGGACGATGAGTCAAAAACACATCAGACCTGCTCAGAGAATGGATTGAGCAGGCTAGCATTAAGCTTCTGGAATGGTCGAGGATTTTTACTGAAGTCTAGCCCCTCTGGCAACAAGCTACACTATTATTTTGTTATATAATATATAGAAATAATATTTTATTTTGAATGGAAATATTTCATATTGAGTCAATAGTAAAAAAAAATAATTAAATTATGGGAGAACCATAGCTAGCTACCCTTTTAGTCAATAACAGCAGGGAGTCTGTTATGGGGTCTGAGTTGCAATTGTTGCTGGTCTTTTATGGTCCATCTTTTAAAACAGTTGTGGTTTTCTCTCACCAATGTCTCAATGGCCACGTAGACGCTCAACTTCAGCTCTCAAAGTAACAGCTGAACAACAGTTCGAACAGTTTGGCCGAGAGCGCGCAGCTAGTCATACCAAAGCTCACGCTCAGAGGATTCAGCCCAAATCAATCCCTCAAACTGACTAATGGAGCCTATAGAGACAACGGCGGTAAATAGAAGATTAATTTTACACGTCGGGCAATTGTAAGGGCGTGCATGGGAAAGAAAATAAATATTTAACTTAAAACTTGTGCAATGCATTTTTAAGAATCGCAATTTCTGATACAAAGAGGTAAATGGTAGCTGGACTGAATTTATATAGCACTTTACTAGTCACGTGGACCACTCACGCAATTTGGTGTTTGCCCAGGGGCACATCAAAATGCGACAGGGTGGAACTGGAATCGAACCCACAACCTTCCAACTCTACCTACTAAGCCAGAGTCGCCCCAGAATCCAGCCAGAATCATGCCAGAAGTTGCTGAGTGACCAAACATATGCAAAAGGAAATTCTGTCATATATTAGCAGAGACCTAAGCATATCTTTGAGTCTATTAGAATAATTTAGAACCCATGTGGACTAAAAAAAAAAAAAATCATGGGGAATTATTTTTTTAACTCAACCCATGCACATAAAATAGATAAATAAATCACACACTCACATATTAAAAGTGTTATTTCAGAGCAATATGCAACTCAGAACTTGTATGGGAAGAATTTAAATAATCAAAAGCAAATTTATTTGTAGTAACACATGGTTTGCAGTAATTTCTTGCCAAATAAACTAAGCTGTTGTTTTTCTGCAAGGAAAGAAAGACAAACAGCAGGAAAGTATTTGGTCAGCACGCTCTGTGTACGGACACAGTCAAAACATTGGACACGGATCAGTATACACGCTCAGTGTTGATAAGCTGATAGTTTTCTCCAACAGAGGCATGAGATATTAAAAGTGCTGAACCAGACAAAACATCTTTCTTTAACATTACAAGTGCACACTAACATTAGGAAACAGCACCATGGCGGTAGGGTAAGTTGGTCTCTCTGATGCTGCCCACAGACCCTTGATGAGTTGTTTTGGTCTGGACCAGCAAAGAGTTAGTGCTGCGGTACCAGATTTCCTGTCTTGGATCAAGTGCTTTGGCTCAAATGGAAGGAATGACTCGTTTGGTTTGATTTAGAACCAGCACTGGAATCAGCACTTTGGTGTTAAAGTGGCATCAGCGGCGGAGCAGGAGAAAAAGGGGAAACATGACCTCCAATATTAGGTCGTTTACTCTAAGACTTTCTGTGCACTAAGAATGTTTTTAGCAACTAAAAATGTGTTAAGTTTGCTTTTAGATGTGCATCTACATCAGCCCCTAAAGTCAAGGTTAGACTCGAGAGGGTTCAAAGTTCAATCCCAAGATAAACAAAGAAAGACAAATCTATAATTAACAGGCTAACATCTACAGTTGAAAACAGATATTTACATACACTAGATAATAGACACATAACTATTAGCTTACATTCTCATTGTTTGACTTCCTGTCTTGCCATGCAGGCTGGCATTTTGAAAAACACCTTTTATGTGGATGTAAAATAAAATAAAGAGGATTTATCAAGTACTGCGATGTCTATGAAGGATGTGTATCACTGTCAGTTCACTTACATTTATTTATCTCATATTAATAGATCAACTGACCTTATGGGAATGATATCTTCTTACACCCCCATCAAGTTGTCATAAAATTAATCACCAAATTATTTAAACAGCAAGGAATGACTCAAAGTTTCACTTTTAGTTTGAAGTCCACAGGACCTGAAGGTGAATGAACAGTCTATGCAGACTGTTTTGTTGTTTGTTGTTTGAGCTGCTGATATTTTTATTGCATAGCAGAGATACTCATGTGCAGTTTAGGCGGCAAGTGTGAGCTGCAATGCTAATGGGGCTAATTATGAAGTGCTTAAATCCCTTATTAAACAGGTTTTCAGGGTGTCCATTTTCACCTCCGGAATATTGCCAGAATTAGAAATGGGAGTCTCTAAACTGAGGTTTACCGGAAGCCCACACACATAGACCAATATCTGCATTTTGATTCCCATCACCCACTGGAGCACAAACTCTCTGTTATCAGAACTCCGAGTTACCGGGCTGACAACATCCCCTCTGGCAAAGAGGAGATACAAAAAGAATACAAGTACGTCAGGAAATCACTTGCTTGTGGTTACCCAAAATGGGCCTTTGTCAAATCAGCCAACAAAGCTGGCAGAAAAAAAACAACAGCGTCGAACACAGAGGATAAAACAGAGAGACGTAAGAACATTGCCATTTCATATGTGTCAGGAGTTTCTGAGAAGCTCTGGAGAATCTTCTCCTTACACAACATACCAGTCAAATTCAAAGGCTGATACACAACAGTGTGACAGGGGCACAGGAATTGACATGAAGTTAACTTTAACAGACCCAAGAGGGACAAAAACGTTATAAAACCTTAGTTATCATGGTGTTAGTGTTAATGTGTTTATCTGCTACTGAAAAGGAAATCGAGAAGGTAGGGGTTGTTAAAGTAAAGTATCTCAGTATTATACAACTGTCATCTACAGGCACATAAATATTTAGAGGTAACCAAGACTATACTGTATGTCTTGAGTTTACAGAGAAATATTTATTCATATTTGGAGTTTTTATCTGCTGCAGTAACAAACCCAACCCCTTCCACTTAGAGCAGAACACTGGTAATCAAACATACTAGTAAATCAACCTGTAGCAGCTGCATTTAATAAAGCAGGTAAGTATCCAATAAAGTGTGTCACATACTAATTAATGGGCCGTTAAATTCCTAAAAGGTTCCAACATGTTTTGATGTTCTTATATTAGACCTGAGAAGGGTTTCCGTGCCTGTTTAAACCGCACGGGTTCGAAATAAAAAGGTGCTAAAAACCGTCTCGACAGGACACACACGCTCACAAATAACACTAAACCTTTCTCAAAAACATAGAAATAGAACGCTAGTAGAAAACGTCAACATCCCAGTGCAGGAAATCAAAATCACAGAGTTCATTTCCCATTTGGCCACAATAAAACTTTGTCTCATAGCCCACTTTAAGAGGCAGGACATGCCTAACATGGATATTCTCCACGGCTTCTATTTCAGCCCAAAGTGTTGTTCCACTAAATCAGATGTCACCGTGAGGGCTCGGAGAGGATGTAAATTTGCAGAAAATACATGACTGCTGGACTCATCTCAGCCGCACTTAAAATACAAACCCATCTATTAAAACAACATTAAAACGAACACTGGGTTACGGCCTGTGCATTAGTGTGTGTGTGTGTGTGTGTGTGTGTGCTGGTGTCTGCATATGTAATCAATCATGTGAAGACTTGGACAGTGGGACATGGTTGCTGCATTAGCATCATCTCGATGGCTTTAAAGTGCACAGTGAAGGAGAGGGAAGATGAAAGAAGAGTAGAGGAGAGAGGGAAGAAATGAGAGGAGAGTTAATGAGGTGTCGGGTGAAGATCGTGTCATTGAGTCCAATCACCATCTTCCTGGATCACTGCAGCTACATGGAAAAACTACTGCAGATATCAAGGGATCAAGGACTTAACGACGCTGAGTTAAATGAGCTGAGTTCAGAAAATTATGAGAGCCGCGCTGGTTGGATACGCTGTGCTGAAGATGCTGCTCACAGTGTATGATAGGACTCAGAAATGTGAAAAAAAAATACATTACATTTTGATTTTAAAAGTAAGGAAAGATGTTTGGATTAGCTGAGCAGCTAATCAGATTAGCATGTTAGCAACAAAACTTAGCATCACAGAGAAACTGTGATAATGCTGCAAAACCCCAGACCTGTCTTCCAGTTGCACTATAGTGTAATTATAACATGTTCATGCAGGGTGAAAGCCATCCTTTAACAGTAAGAATGTAAACTTAGCATAATAAGTATGGAAATTTGTCTTTGTTTCATCACTTCTTTGCTGTAACAATGCTTCATGGCAATACATCTTATACCATTGGAAAGCCTGTTTGTTTTTCCTTTAAATGGAGCCACATTTGTCATGAAAGTGCATTTGTGGTTTAAGCAGCAGAGTTGAGTATGTGGGTCAAACCCATGTAAAACCTGCCAAACCCTCTGCCAATGCTAAACAGCTTTTTGGTGAGACGGCGTGGGGCGGCATCTCCTTGTCATCATTGGAGGAAATGTCCGTGCAGAGAGTTGTTGAGATGCGACAAAACAACTAGTGGTGAGCAGATATCTCCACTCTTAAGGATCAAACAGCGTCTATCAAATTCTCCGTTCCAGAGGGCGGGATTCATTCAAAAACTATCCTCAAGAGTTAAGGAGTGGTGAGGATGGTGGTGCCTGCATGCTGTCCTGGGCGCGACCAGACTGCACTCAGAGGGACTAACACAACCACACTGGCTGATTAATGATAAATGCTGGTTGATGAATGCCTTCTCACAGCAGAGCATGACCAAGCTGGTGACCAGCACTGGGAGGAGGCTGTTGTGGTTGTTTCAGTTCTCCCATTCACTACAGATGCCTCTGCTTGTTAACTAAATAAATTACTAAATGGCCAATCTGTTTTGTTTCTTCAGAAGTCATATGTCCAGTCCAATAATAGACAACATGCAGAGAGGATTTGGCAAGTTTTTCACGGGCGCAACCTAGAAAATCAAATCTACTGCTCAACCTACACGTGCGTTTTCCCGACAATTGTGGCACCACCGTAAAGGAAAATAACCAGAAGTATGGTTACTACATAGAAATAACACAACAAAAATGACTCAAGACAAGCTCCCTTACTTTTTGCACTAAATTTCTAAGTTTATTTCTGTGTTTTTCAAAAATTGAACGCTATTCAGTTAAAAAAAAGTTTTATATTTATGTGTGTTGCTGATTAAATGAAATACGAATCAGCAGATTGGCAACTTTTTATGTGTGAGGACGCTACTGTTGATTGGGTGGTGGTGCCGGTGTGAATCTCTCAGCTTGTGAAATATGAATCCAGACTTTGAGGGGAGCTCTAGCTGTTTTTTCATACTTGAAAATTATAACATTTAAGTTTAAATTAACTAAAACATGAAAGCAACCTGCTGCTGTTTCATCCCCATGAACAAACAATTTTATTTGTTCATTAAACTGAACGTTCTGTTTAGTTCTTTTAGTAGTTAAAAGTGATTTACGAATAAAATAAGTTATTTAATTACATGTGACAATCTTTAAATTTTATGTGTGATTTAATTTAATTTTATAGTATGTGTAAATTTTATATTATAACCTAATTGCATTGGCTGTAGTTCTGGTCTCCATTTAAACTAGATGATTTGTGAAATATGACAGATTGTGATCCCTTATCAAGTCCAAATAACTCTGAGCAGCTGTTAGATGATGTTTAATGGAGCCCGATTAAATTTCCTTACAATAGACCATGACTGCAAAGTTACTTTAAATTGTTAGGTTGTCATGGGTACAACGCTTTGGTACAAGAAACGGCGGCTCCATTTTATATACCAAAAACTCAGGCCAAGGTCACTTTGTGTCCTTATTTTTTTTAAATTACCATGAAGATTCTTAGTTACACATTCGATATGAAAGATTTTTCTTCCTCTTTTAATATAATTGATGCATTTGTAAGTTGTTATCACTGCTCCCCCCCCCCCCCCCCCCAGTTTATATAATGTCCCAAAAACCTTTTAAAACAAAGTTATATCATTCACAAGTCATCTACATACATCCCAATATGGTCTGCTCAGATATACTACAGATTTTTCCAACCAAAGCTCGGTTTCTTTGGACGAAGGGGGCATTATTGCAGGCTATTGATTAACACAATGAGAACAGTGCAGCCTAGCATTTATGTGGTTGTTAACGACTAAAGTTAAAACACAGCAGTACAAAATGCTCAGCCCATAAAGCCTGAAAGAAGGCATTAAAAAGTAATGGTATCTTTGTTTGCTGCGGATTTCCAGTAGTTAAAATGATCATTACATAGCAAACCAACTTCCTGAAGAAAAGTCAAACGGAGACCACATCCTGAGAACAATCATCTGATTCTCCAATGGTTTTTATAAGTCTAAAAGTATTTACTGTTTTGGGAACAAATCAACAACTTCTCCACTGAAACCACTGCAATAAAACTTACTTGAATAGAATATTTTTCATAAGAAAAGCTTAAATAGATAATATGATGAGAAAATGAAGGCAGAATTGAGAATTTGTGTGATGTTTACTGATGTGCCTTTGATTATATAATTTCCATATGTGTGTGCTTGAGGACAAAAGAGTAGAAAATGAAGAAATGAATGATGGATAAAACATGTAAAATAAAAATCAACGTTAAAGCACAGCTGAAATGTACATTAATATCAAGAAAAGCACTAAAAACACTAGATGTGAGCGTTTTTATACTCTTACTTCATCTCAAGGACCTCCTCCAGGTGCTTCCGCCTCTCGGCTCGCAGGGCAGTCAGATGACCTTCCTTCTCAGCCAATGAGAGCTGGGTTGATGACAGCTTAGCTTTCATCACCTCCAGTTCCTGTTTCACCTTCTCCATGGCAACCAGCAGGTCTTCAACCTGACCCAGGCACATAAACATACATTTAATATTTTCTTCCTTTTATTTAGACCTGTTTAACTGAGACTCTCTGAGTGCTACTCTAGTTTTTAAAGGTTTGACTAATAACTCAGTTTCTGCTGGACATGCTCCACTGCAGAACATCAAGCAGGTACAACTCCCTACTCCCTGTTTTCTTTTTTTTCTCCGACTTGTTTCTCCTTCTCCCTCACTTTTCTCATACATATTTTATCTCGGCCTGCTCCTTTCACTGGCTGTATATCACTGTGTCAGTTTAATGTGTGTGAGGTCAGTCTGTATTGCTTAAGGCCAGACAACGATTCGGCTAACATCCAAAGAAAGAAAAAAGTAAGAGGGAAGAAAGAAAACCAGCCAACAGAAGAGGTGAACAATTAAAAAAAGGAAAGATTTTAAATGAATCTTCAGACACTGCGTTGAAAAAAAAAGGCTTTATTTCAAGTAAAACAAAAAAATCTAAACAAAGTGAGGAAAGTGATCTTAGCCACTTTTGCTCAAACATTTTATTATTATTTTGTCTTTGATCACTCGGCCCTGGAACCAACACAATTTGGTTGTAATGCTCAGAATAGACTCCCATGACACATACACCTATTATATTACTAATTATAATATAAATGAATATTAATCTGTGGTTTCTGATATTATTTGGGGGTGAATTTACATTACAATGCACAACTTGACAATAAATTAACAAGGAACTTTAAAAAATAAGTTTGAATTCATAGTGGATTACCTCCTATTCACTCAGAGGGTCAAATTTAGAGATTCTGGCTCAAACATATACATAGATTCACCAAATCCCTTTAATAGATTGCATAGAAAGCCTTTTAATTTGATGAGGCCAGGGCCTTTACAAGTTTTTTTCTTAGTTGACTGCAGCCGGTACTTTCTCTTTGCAAGAATACACAGAGTCTGTTTGGAAGTAGTAGCTGGGCTGACCAATCGTCAGAAGAAGCCTGCAGAACCCATTGAAGATCTAAGACTTGTTCATAGAACCAATCTGCAAGGAAAGTCTGCGTTTTTTCTGCAGCTATTTTATAAATACTGTCATAAAGAAATTACAAAACAGGCGTCTGATGTAAGACGTCAGAGAAATGTGAAACAGAAACGAGACAAAAAGAACCTGATATTTTCTTCGTGGTCTGATTGATGCAAAGTCCTTGCTAGTGCAAAAATACTCAAACGTTTAAGCTGTCGAGACAACCGGAGGCAAAACAAAGATGATTTGAGGTTAAGTTCACATCCAAATGTTCATTAAAATAGAACCATAAGCAGACGGATAAAAGGAAGAATGAACTGAAAACAGAAGTACCACCTGATAATGGAAAAGCAAGAAAGGTGAGTGTGTTATGTGATGATTCTTTGTTACCTTTGACCACCTAAATCCGCTTGTGGTGAACTCATGAATTGGAATGTGAGACAGCTGCATTCAAATGACAGAGAAAAAGAGAAATGTGAGAAGAAGGAGTGATTGCAGCGAGGGGAAGAGAGGAATACAAAGATGTGAAGCGCAATTAAAGAAAAAGGCTCGGGAAAGGCCTCGACATGCAGAGCCAAAGAAGAAGATAGGTTTAAAGAAAAACCAAAGAGGATAAAGAAAGCTGAGTAAAGAAAAATTTGACAAAACGCGTTACAAGAGAGGATGAGGGATAAATACAGAGCGCACAATAAAATACAGAGGTGATAAATACAAGCAGCATTGATCAAGAGATTTAGGAAAAAGAGGGAGAAAAAGGATGGAAAAGGTGACACAGAAGAACAATAATAGTGAGAGTGAGAAGGAGGTGGAGGCAATACGGGCCAAGTATGGGAACAGAGACACTGGAAAGAAGCAAAAAGCGTTTGAAAATATATTTCATGTTAAATTTTCAAACTGTTCCAGACTCTTTTTTTTTGTTGGTCCCAGTTTTGAAGTAGAAATACCAAAATATACTATGAACCCATGTATGTAAATGGTAAAAAGCTTGTACTTGTATAGTGCTTTATCAAGTCCAAGAACCCCAAAGCACTTTACACTACATTCAGTCATTTATTCACACACTGACGGTGGTGAGCTACATTGTAGCCACAGCTGCCATGGGGCTGCTATACAATCGGCAACACTGGGCCCCTACCACCACCACCAAGCAAAGTGTCTTGCTCTAGGACACAACAACTGAGACGATCAGAGTGGGGCTTCGAACCAGCAACTCATTGATTAGACGATGAACTCCCAAGCTAGTGTGCCACTGTTGCATGTATGTATGTGTGCGTTTATGAACGTATGAATGGATGGATTGATGGCAAACGTAGGATTGGGTGGATAATTGAAAGATGACGAATTGATGGTTAAAGGATGGATAGATGGCTGGATGGCGAATAGAAGGTTGGGTGGATGGACAGACAGATGGATGGAAGGATGGACAGATGAATGGATGGATGGATGAGTTGCAAGGATGAATAGAAAGATGATGGATGACAAAAGGATCGTGTGGCTGAATTGTTAAAGGATGGATGGACGGATGGAAGGACAGATGGCAAAAGGAGAGTTGCAAGGATGAATAAAAAGATAATGGATGGAAGGATGGTTAAAGGACAAATGGACGGATTGATGGACAGACGGACAGATTGATGGATGGATGGATAGATGGATGGGTGGCAAAAGGAGAATTGCATGGGTGAATAAAAAGATGATGGATGGAAGGATGGTTAAAAGACGGATTAATGGATGGTTAAAGGATGGATTAATGGATGGTTAAAGGATGGATGGACAGACGGATGGATGGATGGATGGATGGATGGATGGATGGATGGATGGATGGATGGATGGATGGATGGATGGATGGATGGATGGATGGGTGTCTAAAGAAGAGCTGCATGGATGAATAAAAAGATGATGGATGGAAGAATGCTTAAAGGACGAATGAATGGATGGTTAAAGGATGGATGGACAAATGGATGGATGATAGAAGGATGGATGGATAAATGGATGACTGGCTAAAGGAGAGCTGCATGGATGAATAAAAAGATGATGGATGGAAGGATGCTTAAAGGACGAATGAATGGATGGTTAAAGGATGGATGGACAAATGGATGGATGATAGAAGGATGGATGGATAAATGGATGACTGGCTAAAGGAGAGCTGCATGGATGAATAAAAAGATGATGGATGGAAGGATGATTAAAGAATGGATGAATGGATGGTTAAAGGATGGATTGACAGACGGATGGATGAGTGGCTAAAGGAGAGCTGCATGGATGAATAAAACGATGATGGATGGAAGCGGCTCTGTAACTTGAATCGACTCCAGGCGCTCCCAGACAGCGTGGGCACCGTGCGGCCTTTAGCGCTGTGGATGTTTGTGTTCAAGAATAATTTCAGGTTTATTTTAGGATCAAAACAAGATGAACCGCAGGATAAAGTGCACCGGGTTCAAGAACGACAATTCTCGGCTTAACAGAAACCGGGGAAGCAGAGGAGGGGAATGTCTGCCTCCAGTTTGAGACAGATGGAGCGTGTCACGCTGCTGGCTCTCTGCTGTGTCACACACACACGCACACCTTTCTGCACAGATCACACATACAGTAGTGACTCACGTCTAGCTGCAAAAAGCTTGCTTTATTTTCATGTGGTTCTGGTCAAATGCTTTTGACAGGCAAATCAGGTCTATGGGACAGCACATGCACGTGCTGACAGTAAGGGTTGAGCATAAAAGCCGTCTGCGAACCAGTTTTGAGTCAGAGTGTGTTTATAAGTGGGTCCAGTTTGGCATCATTTGCATGTGGGAAGCCTTTGAACCGGGCCGGCCTCATTAAGGGAGGAAATTGTCTTCCCCTGTCATCGTTTTATAAATCATTATGTGAAAGGTTAATTGCGCTGACGCAGTTGTATAAAAAGGAACTGAAAAATATTTATTTATGATTTACTTGTGCCCACAGAGACTTTGAGTTTCCAGGTCAAAATCCAAAGCTGGTTTCCATCTGGCTTCTGCTAAATGTGATATTGTGAGCGCTCAGTGCTGAGTTTAACCAGCAGGTCGCCCTTCTTTTGGCCATATTTGTCCGTTTGGGCTTGAAAAAAAAAAAGTGTCCTCTGTCCTGTGTGCGAGCGCTACATAACACACACGTGTGTACGCTTGCTGAAAGGTTGAGCTACAGTTGTTGATGTTGGGAGAGGACTGCACTGGGTGTTTGGCTGACATCTCCACTCATTCACCACAAGCTGACATCTCTGCTCCTTCCTCTTTCACTGGAGCGTTTGGAAACGGGGGGCCTCGCTCTGCCCTTAATGGCCCCTGGTCTCCCTAATTAAAGTTGCGCTCGCAGCTTTTTGATGCCTTTCAAAACTTTCCAGCCTAAATAACGCGACAGCTCGACAATCACCGTCTGCAGACGTCAACCATGGGAAATGAGGACTTCAGTATGGTGGAACTTCTGTACTTTGATCCTCCATTACAACTTCATAAAAACCCTTCAAATTGTCCACTCTTTCACTATATAGAGAGATTGCTGTTTGTAATTGTATTTAAAAAGACGTCACTGGTGTTCGTTTAAATTCTGAGCATGTTTATAATTACTTGATTGAAGACTTAAGGCACCTAATTGGTACTAAAAAGGGATACAATGACATCACCTGAGTACTTATTGCTAAAGCGACAAACCGACCTAGAAGTAAAAGTATTAATAAAAAACATAATGGAGTGCTCATTTCTGCAGTATAAGCACAGAAAACGTAAATTTTTAAAGGTATATGTTTTTTGTGAACTTAGCATTGCGATATAATTACAGCTGTAATTAAACAAACAAACGGATGGCAGGTTTTTCAGGTAGAGAGCAGGATTCGTGGTCAATTACAGCGACTTGTCCAGGTCCAGTTCCTGTGGGTTCCTTTGTGATCTCTTGAACGGGCCACCATTGCAATCTTGGAGTAATTTTAGTAAATTCCTTTAAAGAGAAAAAAAAACAACAACCTAAAAACCTCATTGGCCTTCATCGAAAACGCCTTTGATGGTAGTTGGCCTTTTTAGTTATGCTGCTATAAGCTTAGGCTGCAGGAGGACATCAGGGTCTATTTTTCTCACTCTGCTGAGTTCTCCTACTGTTCCCCAATTTTGCATTGTTTGTCATTTACAACTTTAAACCTTTTGTTCTCTGTCTTTTTCTCTTCATACTGTGGGTACACCTGGTCTGGCTTTCTGTTAACTGTGACATCATCCAGGGAAGACAGATCAGCCAACATTACCATCTAACATAGAAAGGATTCCTGGATCAATGTGTGCTTTTCTGCTTTTTGTGTCTCTGCTCTGTCTTCTGTAACCCCAGTCAGTCGAGGCAGATGACCGTTCACACTGAGCCCGGTTCTGCTGGAGGTTTTCCCTTCCTGTTAAAGGGGAGTTTTCCTCTCCACTGTTGTTTCATGCTTGCTCAGTATGAGGGATTGCTGCAAAGCCATTGACAATGCAGACGACTGTCCCTGTAGCTCTAAATGCTGCTTGTCGAGACTTGATGCAACCTGCTGGGTTTCCTTAGACAGAAAACTTTTTGACCAATCTGTATAATTTGATTGAATTTGACTTTGACTGAGAGAGAAGTGGTATTTAAAGTATATGTACTGTATGAGGATTCAGTTAATTAATTTGTAATTTCCTCCTTTAATGTTAAATATACTGACAGAAGTCAAGTACGCCCATCAAAACTGCTGTTTCTTGTTGGTTGCATCATGACATCCAAAAGGCAATCCAACCTGTCAAGTGCATCATTTTAAACATGTTTTCTTGTTGTATTTGATGTTTTTGAAACATGACTGGAATTCGAAACGCCGCCTTTGATCTTTTTTTTTCTTCTTCCGAGGACGAAAATGTTTTGTACGCCGTGCTTCACCTTCACACGTCCGTGCGACTGCCTCCCCTCTGCCCGTCGAGTCTTTAATTATCTGTCCTTCCTCTACTTCGTCTGTCTGCGTGAAACGTCTTCTGCCGCGCCGCTCATTAGCACCCGCCACGGAGGAGGGTGTGAGCAGACATACCTCAGGAGTAAAACATCTGTTTTCATGCCTGCCTTTACGCGTCTCCTCAGAAGCCGTCCGGTAAGTAAAGGCCGGAGCAGACGGCAGACGTTTAGAGGCAGTAATAACAACAGAGTCCAGCCGGTTGTGCCAACAGCTACAGCAGCCCGTGTTTTCTCAGTGCAGCTTTCGTCCTGAGCCCACGGTGTTTTTTAACCCCCTCCACTTGTCAGAACCCATCCAGCCAGTGAGGAACATTTCCCCCATCTCTACAGCCTCGTTAAGTCACCGCCGCTCCGGGGAGCGAAACACACAAACACACTCCCCGCGGTCTGAGGTCGCGTCCGCCAAACCCTGCCCTTCTGAGCCGCCCTTTTACCGCCGCTGTGAGCTCTCCCACTGTCTCCATTTAGACGAACTGCATTACGACTTAAAGCGGTTGCCGCACACTCCATTTAAAAAAACGTGGCTGGCTGCGTTTTTTGCCGGTAGAAGGGGACAAATTGTGAGCTGTTCTTTAAATAGGTGTATGTGTTTACCTCGGCTCTAAATGAAGAGTGACTGGGCAAACAACTGAGGGGGCTCAGTTGGGAGCGGGCGTGCTCGTTGCCGCTCCCACTTTTAACGCGGACGACTTTAAGATCGTCACAGAGCGTTTTTGTTTCAATAAGCACGGTTCGGATGTGCTAAACGCAGCCGAATAAAAAGATGGACGGAGTTTAAGGGAAACGTTTGGGGTAGAACTTGGGTCACACGTTTACCATTCAGGGAAAGCTCATGCATGGTAGCAGTGGTGCACAGCGCGCACGTTACCTGCTTCTCAGCGTGCGAGCGTGCCTGCTCCTCCTGGGCCAACACCACCTCTCTCTCTGCTGTGATCTGAACGCTTTCCCTCAGCGCCTCCTCCAGCTCCTCGATGCGCTCCTCCTTCTGACGGAGGGAGTCCTGCAGAGAGAAAGGGTGGAATAATCTGAGTCAGGGGTTCCCGAACCTTTCAGCCTGCGACCTCCAAAATAACAGTGCCAGAGTTTCTGGGAAATTCTAAGACTAAAGTTGAAAAATTATGAGAATAAAGTAATGTTTTGTAAGAACTAACAAAAAAAGTTAAAATGAGGCATGTGGAGCATCTTTCAAAGTTATACTTCAACATCGGTTTCACAATTAAGGGGTTAGGGTTAGCTAAATCTTTTTTTGCACATCAGCATCAAATCATCTCACGACCCTAAGTGATCATTGTGTAGTTGTTGCCGTTACAGATGCTAAAATCCACCGTTAACCTGTTAACAACGGGCCTTCCTTCATGATTTATTTTGTTAGACTACATTTTTGAGAGTTTTAATCATCTTATTGGCAAATGTGCTCTGTTTCGTCTGCTGAGAGTTAACGCTCACCACCAAATTAGTCTCTTGCACAGCAGAACTGAGCTTTGGGGGCAGATGCAATGAAATCTGATTTTGAAGTTGATAAGTGACATTTCTGCCATTTACGAAACCTGCCTTAAAGAAAGTAAAACAGGATTAATATATGTCTTAGACTACAAAATGTATGAACACCCCTAAGAAATTTTGTCAAACTCAAGTCTCTCTCGGGCAACTCTCATTGCTCAGAGCTTCCCCACACGTTAACTACAAACTCTGCTCTGGTATCAGCTAAGTTAGAGATGCTTAATTGTTTAAACACACAATTCGCTGCCTCTGGATCCACATTTCATGCTGTCTCTGACCGTCAACCTCTTACTTCCTCCATGAATCCCTGCTCAACAGAAACCCCTTCTGATTTCCCCATCTGTCTGTCAGAGAGGTTTATAGGGCACTGAAGGGTCTTAATCCTAATAAATCTGTGAGACCAGATAACTTTTACTCTTGTTTTTTTGTCATATTTTATTAGCTTATTTAATTTTAAACAAATGTTTATCATTATTTGTTTAATTTTTTTTGTTGTGGTTTATTTTATCAAAACAGGTCTCTCTTATAAACGAGATCTTGGATATCAATACAAAAAAAGGTTAAATAAATAAAATAAAGACAGAAGTGTTGAGAAAATGTTTTTATCTACCTAAATACTGGCTCTTAAATCATGCTTAACTTACATCCCCCTCAATACTCATAGAAGGCACCCTCAGTAAAAATCAGTAAGGAACCCTAGAATAAATAAATTACTTCTTGAAGTTATAGTTTACTCCTAAGTTAGTGGTATAAACAGATGGGCTTCAAATATGACTTTACAACCAGGATCATTTCTCGTGGCTACTATTGAAAACCAGAAGGACTAGAGAACATGCATCCAAGTAAGGCAGATGTCTACTGAAGAATAAATCAAGAACTTGTCCCCACTGGCTCATGTCTACAGCTAGAGATATAATTATCCTACCGATATGCATAGAGAGGAGGACGTTATGGGAGGTGACGATATTCCAAAAGACTATTGTTGGAAAAGAACAACAAAAACATCTTTGGGTCAGTAACTCTTCCCAATAACCATCTGATGCTATCTGTCTAAACGACTTGCTTGGAAAGAGAGCTTTTCTGTCCGACCGTCACAAATGTAAACATGTAGAGTTTGCTAAATGCAACGGGGACTTTAAGTGGAACTTTGGTCTAATGGGACTAACATTTCGATTTTCTGCGACAAACCCTCCAGGGGGGCCTGCGGTAAATCAAAGCCTTAGGGGTGTCCAGATACCAGTTTTTTCCAGACCGAGTACAAGTATGAGTACTTCAGTTTAGATACTTGCTGATTCCAAGCACCGATACTGAGTACTTAATTAATTGGTACTTATACATCACAAATAACTTACCAATATCATTGACCATTGAAAACGATTGATCATAAAGAGCAATGAACTGGGTTAGAGATTCAGTTACCTTCTCTCCTTTTTCTTTTGGAGGGTCAGCAAACAACCTCTACCAGTATCGGTATCGGGACACCACTACAAAGCAAGAATGTGTAAAACTAAAACTGATGCCCACTGTTAGGTACAGTGGAAGCTCTGTGGGAATAACTCAGAGGAGCCCATTATTAACAAACTAAGATTTTTAGAATAGACCTCAACAACTTTTATAAAACAAATATTGCCAATATTTTCCCATTAGTGCCCCATTTAGGTGTCTGCTTCATAGGCACAGAGCAGACAGCATGTTAGCACAATTATACTGGTATTATATTCATCAATGCAAACCCTCGCCATAAAATCAACTTTTATGGATTTAGAAACTAAAGGATCATAGGTTAGACCTAAACACTGACAGCTTGTACTGACTTGTGCTTGTAACATTCCCATTGGTTAGTCCATCCAGGTTTCAGTATGCAGGTACAGCAGACAAAAAAAGGAAAGTGTTGTAGATAAACAAGCTGTAATTCAACAGCATACTGACCCACCGAATCTTAATGAAAGCTCTATGCATGCAATTATCATCTAGAACCATCTCAATCTAGCAGAGATTAACCAAATAGGAACCCGACTGACCTTTAAATGTGTAATTTCTACCTACACCAAAACATTATGGAAATGAATGGTCAATAGCAGCTGAGGATACTCCACCCTGGTGCCGAATGAGTTGTTTTTCACCAGAGGGAGGCATTCGGTTGAGTTGGTGGTCCTTCAGCGGGGCTCGAGAGACGTTCATGTTTACACTGCTACAAGAAAGCGACCATAATATGCACTAAGGACCACCTCTGACTGTGGTCCAAAGGACTGGAACTCAAAGAATCCAAAATGTGTCCTGGGTACGTTCACACGGGCAATTAAGAGATTTCGGGCCAACTTTGATCGGCTCGCCCAGGATACATGTTATTGCCAGATGTGCACAGGGCCAAAGTGTACCTCAGGTGGAAGGGAATTAGCTGTAAAACAGGACACATTATGGTGTGTGGATTTTTCCCCTTCCTTTCGGGTGTGTGATGGAGCTTTATGAGCATGTGAAGCATCTGCAGGGGTAAAGAGCACAACTTCCAGAACAAAGAGAGTTATAGTTAAAGAACACTTATATGGTATGATTTCACCAGGTCTTAGAAAAATGTCTGGGACACGGTTTGGATAAAACAAAACAGGATTATGGTTCAACTACACTGTTCTCTAGAGGACTTTTTCTTTAGATTTGATTTAGGGGATTTAGGTAAATACTTCTCTCCTATCTGAAGAAGACGGTCAATTCAAATAATGGAAATCTCACATATAATTGAATCCATTTATTTTCTAAAAACTTAGAATCACTTATTTCTATTCATTTTAGCCCTAATCCCAATTTGGACAAGATGTCCTTCATGAAATATGAAACATTTTATCCTGTGCCAAGATATAACAACACCCAAATTTACAGAATGCAAAAGCATGAAAAGATGCAAAAGCAATATATAGCACAAGGAAAGCTTGGTCGTCTCTGTTCCAGCGGGTGGGTAACACTAAAATAATGTAACACCCTCCTTTGGTGTGGTCCCCGTTCACACTGCAGTGAACCAAAGTCCCTGGACAATGTCACGCAGTTACCACAGCAGGTCTCTGGGCGCCATCACAAGAAGCTGCCCACTGCGAGCAGCAGCCGAGGCAGGGAGCTATCAAGCAAGTCGCTCTGTCTACATGAGAGGAACGCTGCAGAAGAGCAAAAAAGATAGCGAGCCAAGAGACAACGATGTTCTGGTTTGTTCGCATGGACCCGAGGAGAGCTACTGTATTGGAAAAATGTAAGTGTTCAGATCACATATACGTTCTCCCTTTGGGTACTTTTTCTTCCTCTGTTATCTAGATAGTGCGCTTGCTTTCCGACTGTAGACAAACCACAGCCGGTTCACTTACCAGTGAACAGACGCTCACGTTTTTTATTAGCTTGGTTTCAGTTTTGAGTTCAGATGAGCTTCCACACCAGCTCAAACGAAGCAGATCTGGCAACAGTGGCGAAAGCGCTTAAAAAGTAGGCAAAAGTCTTCACTACACTTTAGACAAATTGGTATTGTCTGGAACCCTGGGTAAAAAAAAATAAAAACTATCTCCATAAAGCTTTTCAGCAGAAGGACGCCTGAAATAATGTCCTGGAAGATGGCTGTGTTGACTGCAGACTACAGAAACCCAGTGGACCAACACCAGCAGATGACATGGCACCTCAAACCATCATTGACTCTATGCGAACTTTCCACTGGACATCAACAGATGTGGATTTTGTGCTTCTGCACTCGTCCTCCGGGACCTTGATTTCCAAATGAAATGCAAATTTGACTTTCATCTGAAATAAGGAATTTGGACCAATGAGCAACAATCCAGCTTTATTTTTCTAAGCTTAGGTTAAACACTTGTAGACCATGTGTGAGATTCGACTGTGCGTAACAACTCTCCAGCCTCAGTCCACTTGGGAAGCTATCCACAAATTCCTGCTACACAATCCTCTCAAGGCTGTGGTTATTGTTGTGAGTGGCACAATTGTTCGGAACACACTTTTTCCTTCCACTCAACTTTTCCTTCCACTCAACTTTTTCATACAGCACTCTGTGAACCACTGGCTTCTCCAGCAATGACATTTTGTGGCCTCCCCTCCTTGTAAAGGGTGTCGATGACTTCTGGACACCTGTCAAGTCAGTAGTCTTTCCCATGATTTTGTCCCCTACTGACCCAGACTGAAAAAACATTATCTGGAGTCTATAATAATCAAAATTAAAAGAAATAAACACTTGAAATATTTAACTCTATGTGTGATGAATCTACAAGTTTCACTTTCTGAAAAAAAAGTGACAAAAATCTTGAACTTTTTCTATCTATTCTATTTTTTCTAAGATGTACCTGTAAACGTGACACTATTGGTTTGGAATTTACATATTAAAGCCATTTACATACAACGCACATAAAAATGACTCATCATTTTTTATTCCTCACCGTCTCATATTAAATCCAGAGGTGGGTAGAGTAGCCAAAAAACTGCACTCAAACAACAGCAGCACCATTTCAACATATTTTTACTCAAGTAAGTAGTCAGCCAAGAAATTAGTCAAGTAAGAGTACAAAAGTATCCAGTAAGAATGTTACTGAAGTACCGAGTAACTAATCATAACAGCTGATGATTTAATATTTAAAAATTATGTATTTTAAACATAAAAGATGCACTAAAGACAAAAACACTTTTCTAAATCACTTCTTTTCAACATAAAACTTGAGCAATATTTAAAGCAGTTAATGTATACACAGTAAGTTAGTACAGTGCAAAGTACTTCCAATGACTACATCTGCTGTTCACTGCACATTCGTTTGACCTCCAAATGGCTCAATGAGCTCAGCAGATAGAAAATAACATTAAAATAACAAACCTCATGTACAAATAAGAAGTTTTACTTCATAACATGAAGTTTAGGTTTTTGTCTCTCTGGTGCATTGCTGGTCAAAACGAGTGTGTTCTTTATTCATGAAGTTACTCGCTGTAAGTAGAATAGCCAGACATTGTACTCAAGTAAGTATAACAATACTTGATAAATAATATGACTCAAGTAAAAGCAGAAAGTACAGTGCAGTAAAACTACTCCTAAAAGTACATTTTATTCAAAAAGTTACGCAAGTAAATGTAACTGATTAAATGTAACGAGTTACTACCCAGCTTTGATTAAATCACACTAAACCTTTCCTGTTTCAGGTCAGTTAGGTTTACCAATGGTTCGATGGATTATTCTGGTATTTAGTGAGAAGAAATAACTTTGGGAATCCTAATTGACATAAAACAGGGAAACCCTATAATCCTCAAAAACTATTGAGTGCTATACCTTCTGATCTCTAATTAGCATTAGAGGATTCTGATCACACACACACACAGAGCTTAGTAAAAATCACCACATGGAGTTCCCATAAGTCCGCAATTAAAAAAAAAACGTTTTACTTTTCTTCTTGCAGAGGAGTTGACTTTGCAGGGTGAATTACATCTGAATGAATAAACGATGGGGACAGGGAGGAAGACGTGACAATGAGGCATTACAGTGGCCATGAGAAAACCTCCAGAACCTCTCCGGCACATGTGATGAGAGTCTGAATCCCCAATGAGCCAGCATTACTTGGTGTCTAACTATGCAGAGTACGGTGGAAGTCATTTGGAACAAAGCCGGCTCTTATTGCGTCGAATTAAATTTACAGTCCTGTTCTGTTACCGTCTGCAGGGTTGTTTAGGTTACGCATACTGGCTCGGAACCGACACACACACACACACACACACACACACACGTTATGGTTGTAACCGCTGCGGTCTCATGTGTCTCAGTGACTCACGTCGACTCATCCTCCGACCACATACACACACACTGCAAAATGACAGCGTCCTAACTACTTAAACCAAATCAACCATAGCTAAAGGGTGCATAAGCTTGTTCACACAAAACACACACACACACACACACACACCCACTGACAGTTTTCATCTGTCTATAATCAGCGAGCCAGTGAGGTTAGCAATTACTGGAAGAGAAGAGCGAGGACGAGGAGGAAAACAGGCTGAAGGATGTCAGGGGAAGCCGGAAAGAAATTTAAGGTGAAAGGGCGAAGTTAAATGAAAAGAGGCAAAAGAAAACCTATTATCTGCAGCTATATGAAGAAAACCGCCCACAAAATCCTCACGTCGCGTACGACTCTCATCTCGGGTGACTTGATGCACCAAGCAAACAATTAGGAGATGCTCTCTGACCACAAAGAAGCTTTTTAAAACCCAAAAGCATTCATTTCACTTGGTCCTTTAATCACCCCTCTCATTTTTCTACTCATCACTTCCCCTCTTCTCCATCCTCCATCGGCTCCCCCCGTGCCAATTATCCACCTTGGCTTACCCTACTCACATGTTCTCAGCCGAGAGCTGCAGCGTGTGAGAGTGAGTGTGTTTGACATTGCCTCGGGCTGCTCTGTATCACGTTATGACAACATGGTGTTGTTGAAGCAGAAGTTACTAAAAGGACACGGAGAGAAACTTTCCTCCGCCATCCTAGAGCGCCCTGCCTCGGTTTTGCTTCTTTACCTTTATTTGCTGGGAGCTTTCGTTGAGGTTGTCCTCCCTCTTCTTAGCCTCCTCCATCAGCTGGGCATTTCTGTTCTTTTCCAGCTGCTCCTTGTGTTTCAGGTTGGCCACCTTCTTCGACTGGTCCTTGATTTGCCTGCAGAAAATAAATCACAGGAAGATTTTTGTTTTTACGTCATCTGTGTGTTCATCAGACATGTTTCTTTTGTTGTTGATGATATTGAAAGTCACATCACCGTAGCAAACGTACAGTAGACTAAATAATAGCTCCCAATATGAACTATTATTTCAAACTTCGCCAAGACCAGAGCCTCTATCAATTTCTTCTGTTTAGCTTTTTGAGTCAGAGTTATAAATATTTTAAAGTGATCTTGCAGCAAAGCACTCCATGTTTTGTTATACAAAGTTGTTTTCTTTGTACAGCTGCAAAGACTTTCACATTCAAACTGGCTTTTCAGTTATGATTATTATAGCTGTGCTAAGCATTTAGAAGATTTCAAAGTAACCTGCGGATCATTCAGACCTAGAATGAGATAACCACAATTAGCTTTAAAAAAAAACACACAGAAAAGCTTGTTGCGCATTTACATTCAGCCCTGTTTACTCTGATATGCCTGAAACTCCAGTACAACTCATTGCCTTTAGAAGCCATCCAGTTGTTAAGAGTCCACCTGTTGTCTGTCGCTACATGCATGCTCAGTATGAGGGATTGCTGCAAAGCCATCAACTATGTTTTTTTCTGTCTCAGCTCTGTCTTCTCTAACCCCCAGTCGGTCAAGGCAGGTGACCGTTCACACTGAGCCCGGTTCTGCTGGAGGTGTTCCTTCCTGTTAAAGGGGAGTTTTCCTCTCCACTGTCGCTTCATGCACGCTCAGTATGAGGGATTGCTGCAAAGCCATGGACAATGCAGACTGTCCACTGTGGCTCTACGCTCTTTCAGGAGGAGTGAATGCTGCTTGGAGAGACTTGATGCAACCTGCTGGGTTTCCTTAGATAGGAAACTTTTTGACCTATCTGTTTGGATGATTTCATTGAATCTGACTTTGTAAAGTGCCTTGAGATGACGTATGTTGTGAATTGCCACAATATGAATAAAATTTAATTGATCCAATATTAGTATAAATCCAGCTGTTCTGCAAATTAGTCATGAAGACCAAGGGGCACAGCAGACTAGTCACCCAGGGAGAACGTTGTGGGGATGTCTAAAGCAGGGTTAGGTTGTTAAACAATATCCAAGTTGCCATATACACTACAGCATGCAAAAGTAGAACTTCTACAATTTTTTCATTTGTGTCTAATTCTTCTTCGTTCATTTTGCTGATTGCAAAAGAGTTATGTTTTAAAGTCCGTTTGTTGCATTTGGGTAAGCCTTCACAAACTCTCTGATGACACGAAACAAACGCAGGAGATGGTCTGAAGGCCACGCCCACACGACTGAGTGTTTACGGTGAGCATAAATGGGCCTCAACTATGGAGGAGCTGGAGAGACCCACAGTTCTGGTGGGAGAGTGTGCAGTGGATAAATCTGGTAGGGCAGCCTGAAGAAATTCCCCTTTTATCTAGTCAGATGAGACAAAATGAAGCTTTTTGGTTTACATCCCAAATGCTATGAATGGCTGAATAACACAGCACACCAACGTGAAAACAGGGTGATGAGCTCCAGGCTACAAATTGATGCTTACGCTCCCTATCCGATTGGACTGAGGTGGAACTATTATGCAAAGGGTAGACAGAAATGCGAGCTCCTAACTTTGCTCAGCTAGAGAGGAGTTGGTAAAGAAAGTACCACAAGACTCTGAGATGCAATTGCATGTAGTTAACGGTGGTTCTACGCAGAATCGATTCAGTAGGACAGAATAAAAAGGCATGCCACACTTATCAGATCTGTACTTGTAAAAGAAAAAAGAAAAAAAACAGTACCTTGCATAATTTTCTTACCACTTCACAATTCTGAACTATTTTGTGTTGATCTTATGAAATCCTGATAGCATACATTGAAGGCTGTTGGTGTATCGTGACACGACTTGGAACATTTTGAGGGTTATGAAAAAATTTTTTTGCAAGGATCCACTGTAATAAAACTGTTGCTCAAATGAAGACGCACTGATTTACCGCTCTAAAATAAGGTCTAGAAATTATAACTGTACAGCAGAATACTGTGCAACGCAACGCTCCCCTAAATACCCCCGGGCCGATATAATGTCAAGATCGCTAAAAGGAATTTGGTGAAAAGCTATGAATCAACGACGGGATGACATTTTTGATGTCTGCACAGCGGGTAGCAGGAGGGTCTTGTCACACAGGGATTACTGGGTGTCGGGAAGCGGGGGTTTTAAATCATTATCGGGAAAATGAAGGAGAACGTTAGGAGCAGTAAAAGAGCGGCTAGAGTAGAAAGTTATTCCTTGTGGGAGCCGCCGACTTTGCAAGATGGAGAAAGAGTTTAATCCATGTGTAAGACGCCTGGAAACCATTGTGGCTGTGTCACAGCGCTATCAGATAACGGGGCAGCTTTTCTTGATCAGGACCTCTCATGCGTTCCAGACATGTACACAGGCACAAATGTGGAAAAAGTAAAAGCTTAATAACATCCACTGAATTATAACACAAAGGAGAATCCAAGGAATGTGTAAGTGTACTCTCAGGAAAAAAAAAAAAAAAAAACACTGATACGCATGACAAAGACACTAAACTGCAGGCTAGGTAGTTCCTACCTTAACAATGAGTCTATTATTAAAGTCTGACTGTACACTGGAAATGTTCATACATACATGTCCATCTTGTAACTTTTTACAGATTCATCAATAAAAGGTTTTTCCAGCAGCAGCAGCAGCAAAGCATTCAGACATAGATAATCCTTTTTAAACACTGTGGGATAAGTTCACAAAGCACGATTCATCTCCGCACCTGATTCCTGAAGCCGATTTCACCAACACACCCAGGCAAACGTGCAACAGGCGGGAGCAATTTACGTACAGTATATCTATATCTAGCAATCGGCTAACGCGATACACCATGAGGAAAGCTTTGCGTCGTGACAAGATGGAGCCACTCCTCACATCTGTTAGAAAAACATCTTATTATATCGAGGACGACTCGTGTTTGACGTGCCGTCGCCACACAGATATGTGAAAGTGGAGGTTTTCGAATGTAAAGCTGCAGATTGTGAAAGACTGCGTCACGACTGAACCCTTTAGCTGAGTCATTTAAACATAAAAGCATTTAGTGAAGCTGGAAATGTACCAGATTGGACCGATATTACATGTAGTCTAAACAATTATTGGCAGTAAAACCAAGCTGAGCGTTGGGCACATTTGATGCTGGCTGGAATGAACTTAAATATGGGAACTTTTTTTTTTTTTTACCAAATGCCTTCGGATACTGTTTCAGATTTAAACCATTGTGCAAACTCTACTTTGTGCACATACAGCATGCACAAATGGCTTCATAAATTTGCGCCGGTAGGTTTCGTTGCAGAGAGTGTAAACAGGTCCGTCAAGCCTCAACATATCCCAGCTTTACTCTCCGCCATAAGCCCTATTTGCTTTTAGTTTACTCAGCTTAGTGCAAAGCATAAAAAGATGAATATATTCAAATATATAACTATTTTATTACAAGCCTTTGCTTTCATCTTCCATGTCTGTGTAAGCCATAAACTACCTTCTAAAGTTACTCAGAGTAACAAGAGTAATCCATCAAGTGGCTTTTACATCAATATCACTGCCAGAAAAGATGAGAAATGATATTGGCAAAAAAGGGTAGCATAAAAATTCTGTTTGCTAAAAGGTCCAAGGGGCCTATTTCCAAACTGTCCTGAGATATCTGGGAGAAGAGAAATTGAAATGGAGAGACGCAGCCAAAACCGCTCCGCAGCACCTGCATGTTCAAAGCTCACAACATTATCCTCAGCCTTTGTATGTGTGTGTGTGTGTGTGTGTGTGTATTTAAGTTTCTTACTTATAGGTCTGCGTTTAGAAGAGCCACGCGTTGCTCTTGTGTTTACGTCCAAACGGAGTTTGAATGTTAAGCAAGAAGGCAGATGAGGTAAGTGAGCGTCCTCGTTTGTTATTTTGTTCCCGTTGTTAGGCTATGATTTTAGCTTCCATGTACAGTAACTGTGGGCTACGGTTATTTCAATATTTGGGGTTCAGTTTTGTGCTGTACGTCCTCTCTGTGTGTAACAGGTCATAAACAGGCAGGAATGTTCCTATTGGAGGATTTCCAGGAAGCCCCAAACATCTGGTTGGATCTCAGAGGTTTTCTAACTCCACGCTACGTTTGCTGTGCATATATATATATTTCCGAGTGTATATACAAGTGGAAAACAATTTTCCGATTGACTCCACACTCTCTTATACGCTCTTTCTGCTTTAACATTTATTTTTCCTTACTTTTTAAGGACAATAAACATTTGTTCAAATATTTAACTATTTCTGGCATCTCCTCCCAAAGGTTCTTTCTCCCTTGAATTAGCTCTTCTGACACTTTTTAAAGCTGTTTTTTGGGAAATAATTGCATGAAGTATGACTTTAAAAGGAATGCGAGAAGACAAATTCACAGTTTTCACTTCCTTTCACCCCAGATGCAACATTACTCTTTCCTTTGAATGCACTAGACAGACATTAGACTAAAATATCGATCTTTCTCCTCTGCTTTAACCTTCATAATCTTTTGCGTCAATCATCCTTTTCACTTTGCTCTGTCTCCAACCTCGATAAAACCTGAGCCCCATATTATTCATACCCCTGGCAGGTTGAGGTTGAAAGTAATCTTTTACCATTACCATTTTTTTGCCATCTGACTGGAAGTGATAATTATATTGTGGGTTGGCTCAGATAGCAAGGAGGCCCATTCTCACTAATGATGCACCAATCAGTCGGCCAGTGACTGAACCCGTCCAGTTTTCCCTCTGTTGGCCCTAACTAGGGAGATGCAGGTCGAAAACGAAACATTTTTCCCTGTTCATTAAAAATGCATTAAAAGTAAAAACTGCCACAATCCCAAACGGTCTGTTCTGGTGTTCTGAGTAACAATCAGGGTAAGAATATATACTTGATAAACTGGATTCAAAACGCTTACTTCTAATAGGAAAGCTGCAGTATTCGGTTTTCCTTTCACAGCCATTATTTATTATGTTTGATTGTTTAATTAATACAAAGCTCACCAAAACGAGTTTGTATGTTTAATTATACTGGAAAAAGGGAACAGAACTGGACAAAGTTGGCCAAAGGGGTCACGGTGTATGGTTTTGTCCTGGATGATAACATTTCAGGCCTCAAACAATACACCAAGAGGGGTGTAAGGAAAGCATTTCGCACTACTATTTTCTAATAAGGTAGTTAAACATGCCAACAGGGATTTATTGGTCCCATTAGACACCAAATACACGCCACCAGACACTTGAGTGATGGCCCACCAGGTGAGGGCATGGGCGTAGCAGAAACAAAGCACAGCCCTGGACTTTCCTCCTGGATCTGTGCCATTTGTCTAAAGGGATAAAAGTTCAAATGAATACCTTATTCCTGCAACTTTTATTCACTTTATTGTGCACAGCAGCCATATAAAACAGGACTTCTGACTTTAGGGTTCATTGCATTGAATTTTTTTTTTTTTTCTGCAGAGGAAGTTATAGACATCAACTACTGATGATGTGAAAGCATTGATGTACTACGCTTAGTAGCTATTACATGTCTGAGGTATGTCTTGCATCATTCTATAAATTAAATCCTTAATTTATTATTTATAATCTCTGAACTTCCTGTTGCATTCTATTATGTTATATATTGTAACAGACGTGTTGATCCCTAGTCCTATTTTTATTGTACGTAATAGACCAAACAGAATTTTCAATACTTACAAACAAACAAGAAAAAATCCTGAATATGAAAATATTAGTTTTCATTTAACACTTTACTGGTGAGCGTAAACTTTCCCTGGAGCCGTTTCAGGCAGCACAAGCTAACCTATAAAAGCCAATGGCCCCCGCTCAGCTGCGGCCCACTGCCATTCAAAGTTGTTTAAATATGTAAAATATCGCCTCCTTTCTTCCTGCAAAACAACCGAAGCTGATCGGCGGAGGAACCGGAATTACCGGAGAGTTTCTCTAACCGCGATGCTGTAAACACGACATGGAAACCTGCACACACAGAAGCAAAAAAGCAAACAAGCATGGTTAAACATTCCCTGAGACACGCCGCGAGTTTCTCCCGGTCGGACCACACACAAAAAAACCGAACGCACGCATAACACAACACAAACACCCCAAATCTATTTGCCAGGATTCACACAGATGTAAGCACACACTGTACAAACAAGACGGCATCCTCTGTAAATACATATCATGCGCTAAGATTAACCCACACTGGTGTACTTGTTAACAGCATCTTGATTTTGGGATTTTTTTTAAAACCCCTCCAAAACACACATAAAACACTTTTGGACTAGCTGCAAATATATACAGAAACGTAAAAAAAAGACTAAACTTCATCTGAACTTCTTGCAGCAAAATATACTGATTATTGCTTTTAATTAGAAGGAAAACACACATGCAATCTGAGAAATTTAAGCAAACTTTCCAACCTCCCTCATTAGCATCCTGCTCACACTCGGGGAGCCACATAAAGGTGATATTAATATTACATTTGGACTCCTGTATAAATATTTGATCAAAAAATGCTTGTGGGCCTCATGCATGTTTACTGCTAGTAGTTTGCCCAAAATTAACATCAAACATTTCCTTTTAACCGCGAGGAACTCAGTATACTTCTTTGAAAAAAAAAATAAAAATAAACAGGAAATATAAATTTCGTTTTCTCGTCCTTCAAAGAAAGATGAAAAACTGATTGAAAACATAATTCAAAACATAACGGCTATGTCTTGCCAATAATCAATCGTGATAGTAAACCGTATGATAAAAGGCTGATGTTTTATTAAAGCTAAAGAAATAAAAACTTGGCTTTATAAACTGATTAATAACTGGAGAAAATGCCTCAGAAGGGGATGAGAAGTAAATAAATTATTAAGGTAAAAAAAAAGGCTTTTATTGGCACCCTTGGTAAAGATGAGGAAAAAGCCTTAAAAATAAATTCATCTTTTATTGTAGTAGCGTAAACTCACACTTACAATAACAAACTAGTCTTTGGTTGCAATACATTTGCTCAGGAGTTATGATAAATAACTATTTTTTTAAGACTTTTGTGGCACTAGCAAACTTTATTCATTAGTAGCTGGACAGGAAGAAGGGCAGAAAGAAAGGGCCGAGGCTCGCACCCAGGACAGCTGCCTCCAGAACTGCAGCCTCCATATGTGGTGCTCCTGCTGTGAGCCATTTGACACCCCTAACTAACCGTTTTAACTAAATAATTCATTGGCACCCCCAGCAACCCCTTCGGAATGAATAGTAGTAATTAAACTAATGAAAGTTTAAAACAACTGTAACTGTGACGGACAAGGCTGAATGAGGACCCGGGTTTACCTTGCCACCAAGCACAGCGGGAAGCACGGTAATGGAGGCAAATAAAATAGTAAAATCACCAGGGTTTACGGTTAGAGCGGCGAAGATTGGCATGTTTTGATCAACAAGTCCACATTCAGAAAGCTTGAGTTGTTCTTCACTTAAAACAAAGAGACGTGAACTCTAAATAAATGACACTAAAGTATTTTTAACTACATGCAAAAAAAAAAAGATGGTAGCAACAACCAGAATAAATTGTAGTGCAGATTTTTATTTTAACCCAACAAAAGCTCCTTTATAGCGTTTAAGAGCGCGAGTGAATTTAATGAGATAAATATCAGCAGGTTTCAGCACTTTCGTGTTTCGCCTAATTCGCCAAATGCCTTCTCAGATGTGTTCCTCTGTAAGCGTGCAAAACACAACACAAAGCAAACCCAAAAAAACATGCAATATGCTTTGTTTGTGATAGCGTGAGTGCGCCTGTGCTTGCTGTTGCCCAATAGCTGACAAATCCACGCACAACCTCGACACCCAGGACCTCCGCTAGATCAAACACACAAGCAAGCGCACAAACAAAAAGAAACCCTGCATCTCCGTTTTAAGTGCTGGAAACTTTGATGTCAGACGTTTGCAGAGTTCCTCAGCTCAGATCAAAACAAGAAATAAAAAATACAGAAGAGGTGTGGGGGGGGGGAGTCTCTGTCGTCTACCAGACAGTGAGGTAGTACCAACTTTTTCGTTTGTTTTCCCTCTTTCTAAAGCAGAATCACAAAGCTGCAGAAAAGCAGCAATGAAAAGGCAGACAAGATGCCAGGGGATTCGTGGCTTCAGAAGTTAAGGAAAAAAGAAACAGCAAAGGTAGAGCTGGTGCTGAGGAGATTTTACAACACATCTGAGCGCACAAAACACTCAGACCAGCGGATTTACGCAAAAAACCCAAAGGAACCAGTGCTTATTATGTGGTCTATCGCAATTTGTAAGTCAGAAAGTTTATGTGATTTTGATATCTCTGTTAAAAAGGAGCCTATTCAGATATCGCACACTGAAATCTCATTAGAGTGGCGACCTCTGGAGAGCAGATAGAAGTACCTAAAAGTCAAAGGAAGTTTTTATCTTTTAACTGTAAAAGATGCAGTTAAACTAAAGTATTTCTACAAATATAAGTAACAGTATGTCATCAATAAATCATGAAAATGCATATAATGCACACCAGTTCACTTAGACAAACAGTAGCTGTGCATTTCTGGCGAGGACGAGCTGAACGTATGGAACAAGTAAGCAGATGGAGTCTATCTTACCACCTTTCATTTCAAGTGAACTCTTGGCTATCAGCTTAAGAAAGGGCATTTCAAACTTGCATCATTAAGTATTGCCCCTTATTAAATTCAGTACAACGAATTTAAGCCAACCCATTCACAAAATGCGATGATTTTCCAACAACTTTAAGGGTAACAGGGAAGTATACTGGTCCAAATACTAACTCTATTCAGTTAAACTATACAGTTATAGATTTTTTTTTTTTATCAGATTATACTAATTTCCAAAATTGTTTGGCATGTCTATATATGAAAAATAAGGAGAAGTTGTCTTTAAGTGCAAAAAATAAATATGTAAATAAGCTGAATTTAATAAATCAAAAGGCTATGTATCCATTAGCTGTTAGACTGGACAAAAATTACTTGTTTTGGCTTCAATTTAGCTGAGAAATTTAGCAACTTAAATTAGCTTTTTTTTATTCATTCAAAAAGTCTAATCATACAAAATAAATACTTGTTATTAGCCGGAAGGAGGTTCTCACAGAATGAACACGTTGAGTAAAACTAAACATAAATGTAACTAAATGCCTGCGTTCGAAACAGAAAAGCAGTAGATAGTTCTTCTCCTAAAAAATAACATTACTGTTTACATTCCGATGTTAACTTTATACTTTTTCATTACTTTGATTCTGATAGAAAGCCTTGAAAAAATATAGAGTAAAACCACAAAATGTCAAGTCCTCACAGTAACATTTAACTGTTCTGCTCCTTATAGAATAACAAGTATAAAAGGCTGATATTAGCTGATTGATTAGTCAAACTATCTGCTCAGGAAGATGGCTTGCAGTCAGCTGTTTAACTGGCAAGTCACTCGTAGCTTTCCAACTGTACTTTGTAAATCAGCATACCACTAGCAAGACTGGTGGGTGGCGCTCTGGAAGTTTTTACACCATGACTGTCCATTTTATTGTAACTAAATACAAGTTCAAAATGTCTTGGAAGAGAGAAGAAAGTGTAATGTCCTTCTTTACCCCAGGTGACTGGCAGTCCACAGCCACAGATGGGGGAGAGGAGGTGCTGCACTATTCTATCCATTATCCAGCTGGAGAAAACAACACTTTTTCTGACATCTCAATAAAGAGCACTTTAACACATGGGACCAGCCAGTGGAAACAGTGATTTCCCTTTATACTGGAAAGTTGATTGTGATCATTTCTCCCAATCATACACCCAAAAGGGTCCACTAGTTATCCTAGTTGTATCAGTTTTTTCTTTAACTGGTCTCTAACAGCAGCGTATATAAGGGTCGACAATCTCCTACCAAGCAAGTTAACAGATTTAGTTTGAAAATATGTTATATCCTTATACGCTTCTCACAATGTTACATATCAATGTCTAGTAAGTAATTATTTCCAGCATATGTTTTTCAACACATGCTATGCCATGCAGATGCTCGGTCTGCACTGATGAAGATTCACTCACCTCAGCATGCTTTATGCTTGGAGTGGCTAACTCAGCAGGGGAGTTGGCCCTATTTTTGGATTAATTGAGCTAAGTTAGTTGTTTGACTACATGGGGGTACTTACAGCATATTTAAAGTAGGGTGTAGCGCTTTCAGCTGAAGACTGACTGACGATCATTACATATTTAGAAAATTATAAGTAAAAGATGAGTTCATCAGCATGTTATAATAACTTCATCCTTATGCACATACACTATACAGAACATGGCCGCATCATAAGCAAAACAAGTACTTCTAAAATGTGATAGGACTTGATGTTTCACTGTAAATTAAATACATCCATGTAAAAGTTCACAGTTTCATCAGCTTTTACATTTTAGCTCATTTTAGCTGGGGTACTTTGAATTTAAAGTTTCTTAAAAATTGCTGCCATCAATGTTATGGTACTGATATAGCAAAGGGACCAGCAGAGGTATTATGTAACACAGAGAGTAGAAAGAAACAACATTGTTTCCTGTTCAAAGAGGCGGCGATGTGACAGAGAGAGTGAAGAGAAAGTCAAGGTGTCTCCTTCAAAGCCAGACAGACATGATGAGAATTATTAGACGCAGAGTTTATGACAGAGTGAAGGAGTGTCTCGATGCAAGGACACGAAGTATGACAATGAAGGACAGAGATGAAAAAAACGAAGGGAGACGAGCTTAAGAAGAAAGATAGGCGTGCGGTACTAACCTTGAGGCAAGACTGGGTAGCGCAGCAGACAACGTGGCATCATAAAGATAAAAGAGAGATGGAGAAAAGGAAAAGGGAAAGGTGAGAGAGGGGAAAGAAGAGTTGAGCACTGGGTTAGCCGGCTTGATCAATCTTCAAAGAACAGGAAAGACAGAAGAGCTGACAGAGAAACATCATTAACCAAAGAGACAGCTGACGGACATTTTATGCAGGGAGACAGACACAATCGGGCAGACAGACAGACAGACAGACAGACAGACGGGCAGGCAGACATTCACCAAGATGGCTTCTTTTTGTAAATTAACGTTAAGTCTATAGAGCCCTGCTTCCTCCAAATCACTCCTACACCAATAAAACTGCAGTAAATTACCAAATCAAGGAGATGGGTTCAAGTTACTTAAATTATTACTATTTCTTGAATGGACTAGATTGGTTATTGAACTTCCCATACTGGCTGCATGCACTCCGTGGTTCTGCAGTCTTTACTTAACTTCATGCAAGTTTCAAGGTATAAAGATATCAACATTTTAAAAAGTACATTTCCAGTGTCCACAAAATAGTTTACATGCTCAAGTTGGCACAACTTTAATTCCAGCGTGAATTTATGCTCGAAAAAAAAAATGGTAATGACAAGGTGCCAGAGACAAATTTGTTTATAGCAGAACAATGCAGCTATAAAATCTGTGAATTTCTCATTAGCCGGGTTTAGAGGTACAAATCTCTCCCGACCCTGTTAGGTTTTCTTCGCATCCCCACCCATTAATAAATTACTTTCTTACTTGTTTTTCCTTCCTATACCCCCTTCCTTTCCCTCTCTCTGTTTTCCACTCGTCCTTCCAAATCCTTTATTTTGGCCATCGGGGCAGATTTTCAGCTCCATTTCCCCTCAGTGTGAAGTCACTTTAGTCTGCTCCAATTACCATCCCAGTTCCTGAAATAAACAATCTGGTACCAGTACAGCTGGATTTATATGGGAGGAGAATGAGAAGCCTGATTTTTACTCTTGTTGCTCTCTTGTTTAAACTACGGCTGAACTTTTTATTAGACATGTTCCCGCGGCTCACACGTAGCCCAGAGTCAGCCCTGACCTGGCCTGGCTAAGAGCAGGCCAGAGGCGTTTCTATTCTTCTCTGACATACCTGTTAGCTACCTGTCAGGCAAATAATCCCAATTCCCACAAAAGATACAGATTAATTCCCTATTTGTACATGTGATGTTACTGGGTCAGGTCTGGTAGGTAAAAAAAAAGCCTTTTTTATTAAATAAAATGCATCTGTTTGCAGGGATTCTGCAGGGACAACATGTTAATATATAACATCTTTGCTCAAAAGTAACATGAGTCAATACCTGCATAAGAGCGTCAAGGGTATCAAAACACATTAGAGTCTCATGTTTCAATCTGAGGCCAAATTTTTGCATAAATGTGCAGTGCCTTGCAAAAGTATTCATCAAAACCCATGAGTCCCCCCCCCCCCAACATTTTGTAACTTTATACGTACAAACATAAGTGTATTTTCGAGGGAGTTTAAGTAGTAGACACACCCAAAATACTCATGATTTTATTATTATTATTATTATTATTATTATTATTATTTATTATTATTTTTTTTTTTTTTTGTTTTTGTTTTTTACAAACTGATATTTAAAAAAGTATTGATATCAACTCTGATTCTGTGATTTCAATGAATCACTTAGTTAGCAAATAGAGCCAATCTGGGTTTAATTTAATTCAAAAATATGTTCAGTTGTTCTGTGAAAGTCTCAGAGGTTTGTTGGGGAACCTTAGTGGACAAACAGCATCCTGAAGAACAAGGAACACACCGGACAACATAGGGATAAAGCTGTGGAGAGTTTCACAGCTGGGTTAGATCGTGAAACAATATCCCAAGATCTGAACGTCTCACTGAGTACTGTTACATCTGTCATTTAACAATGGATAAGCTGGGCATGGAGAGCATTCTTTAGAGAATCAGCTTTTAAAAAGGCCCAAGGTAGCTATTCACAGTTTAGGTGAGAAACTCTGTGGAACAGTCAGCTACCTAACATCCACTCCACAAATCTGGTCTTTATAGAAGAGTGGGAAGAAGACATTCAGAAGAAGTCCCATTTGCCAACATGCATTATGCTATATGTGACAGAAATTTAACCCTGGATATCAGCCTGAACACACCTTCCCCACAATCACACATAGTGGTGGAAATTTCATGCTATGGGGAAGTTGAAAAGTATGAATACTTATGCAGCGCAAGCACCAGATGATCAACCCCAGCTGGGAGCACCTCAGATCAGACCAGCTCGGAGGAGCTCAGCTCATTCTTTCTCTATCTCTGCCACCTACTTCAAACTTATTCTCAGTAAGTTTGTTGTCCTGGAGTTTGCTTTACTTTGCTTCCATGGTAATAAACATTACCAAAGTATTTAACTTTTGTAAACAGTTAAACATCCTCAGATTTCTTTCCTAATATATTCAATTAATATACATTTCTATTTGCCAGTGTCTTTCTTTAGAACAACCTGAAAAGTTCAGGGTGGTTTTTTTTAGAGGTTACTGTTATTTAAGTGTTTTTTCACAGACCAGATGGAGACATGATGAGGACACTCACTGACTTAACCCTTAACTTTCCTAAAATCACAAGCCTGGTCAGCAGATAATTAGAAATACAAATAAACGAGAACAGTTAATATTTCACAGATTAAATGTTAGAAGGGGCAGGTCAAAATCTTATCACAACTGAACCCATCTATTCCATAAATAGGGTTACAACACATTTCTCATGTTTCTTAAAAGCAGATTTCCAGGGATCCTTGTGTGTTATTTTATGTTGGATGGATGGATGGATGGATGGATGGATGGATGGATGGATGGATGGATGGATGGATGGAACGGACCCGATGAAAGGATGGCTTTTTCAAACTCTATAATAGAGCAGGAATCCCTTTAACTTTAATTTAATTTTCCATGACGAAAAGAGAATACAAACCGGTCCATCACGACTAAAAGTAGAGCTCCATAACACCATTAAGGACTTTCTCTTCTCTTAATACTAAAAACACTTAAAACAGAGATGGTCCATGAAACAGTCAGGGACAACAAATAAAACAGTTAAGAGGGCATACACAGGGAAAACAAGTAAACAATCTGATAGAGACAGAAGGAAAACACAGATCAAGTCTTCATAATATGGTAGACATGTTGTGTTCTGGAAGACATTACAGGGGTGATTGACCCAAAATTACAAAGACCAGTGGAAAGTAGTTAGAAACAGCAGTTAGTTGCCACATAAAAACCACATAATATTAGTGAACAATCTAGAGTCGTAATGCAAGAGAAAAAAAAAAAAAGCATCCTCAGCTGAAGTAAAGCTAAAGTGAAGTGAGAGAACAGAACCGCAAACTAAATAAAAAGAGTTGCATCATTGACAGGAGCAGAGGCTCAAAGGGTGTCAGGCCGTGCAGCAACAGCGGTGCCAGGCTGCGCCTCATTTTACAAACTCTTAGGAGCTGTTTGGCTTGTCATACTGCAGTAACAGACGACCCAGACCTCTGCTAATGCGTAGTGTGTGTCAGAGCACGAGTGAGCCCAATTTCTGGATTTGAGAGACAGTGCTGTCCAAATGTGCAATAAAATATGATTTGCGAGTAGTGAGCCAATGCTACAACTCTTTGTTGGTGATCATTAGTAAGCATACTGAGCCCTGCCCATGTGGAAAAGGCACATATTTCAGATTAAACTTGCAGCCACACAATGGTTTCACAGATACGTTTTCTACTCTGGCTTGCAAAACAATTTCCATCTCTTGAACTTTTTCTGAATTTTTTTTTAGCATTAAAACCACAAGCTGCAATAAATTTTATTAGGATATTATGTGATAGACCAAAGTTGTGCATGATTGTGAATTGGAAGGCAAAAGATTTTACTTTTTGTTTGACAAATTAGTGCCTAAAACGTGTATACAACCCCTGTAATTTAATATCCTTAAAGCCCCAGTGTGTAAGATTTACACGTTCGTGCACCATCTAGTGGGGCGCTAAATGAATTACAAACGACCTCGCCTTTAATAACTACTACAGAAGCCGCACAGAGTCATAAAAATCAACATGTCCTCCATGTATTTGTTACCAAGCTACTGCTAATAGCTACGGTTATTGTGTGTAATGCTTTTTGCCACAGGTACCAAGTCTGCTTATTTTAAACGACTTTAGGCTAGTTTTTTTTTCTAAAGACGCTTATAAATTCCATGAGACATCTTTTCTGGGCTTCTTTCTGAATGTGAAGCTGCTTATTTGGGCTCTAAAATAAGCGACTATAAACAAGTTATAAACCCGATAGCACTTCTGCACTACAGACACCGTGACCTGGCAGCCAATATAGACTCTCGTTTTCTCACGGTTATTAATTCCTTTTCTTTCCTCGGTTACATTCTCTTCCCTCTCGCCAGGTAAAGAGTATGAATGGTCCTATATTTCAACAGAAAACAAATAGAATGATCTACGGTCGTCTTTGCTTGTTGTCTACTCCTCCTCCCCTGACAGCGTATCTTCATATAGGAGACAGATAGGAAAAATGCATATGGGGGACAAGTTTGTCCCATTTCAGCTACTGAAATCAAAAATAGCGACGCAGCATGGCGTTTCCCAGTGGGGGATTAGTAAATTAGTAAATAGGATCCAGCAGTGTGTAGTTTAATCTAAATGCAGCTGTTCTATGAAGGCCTCAGAGGGATCAATCTTTTATCCGAAAATGAAAACATCATGGCACTATCAAACTGACCAGCTGGGCAAACAGAGGCCCATGCTAACTCAGGGGGAGGCGTGGAGATGTGCTAGATGTTAGGACGGGAAGAAAACAATTGTTGAAAGAACGGCATCCAACTTTGCCACAAGCCATATACGGGACACAGCAAACATTGGGAAGAAGATGCTCTAGTCGGATGAAAGACTGGACTTGACATCAGTCTGACCACATGATGTTCACAGGGTGATGGCAACATCACGCTGTGGGGATGCTTTTCTTCAACAGGGACAAGGAAGCCGGTCAGGGTTGATGGTTAAGATTGTTGGAGCTGAGTACAGGGAAATCCAGAAGAGAGAAAGAAAATCTACAATAGTCTTGCTAAGACTTGGGACTGGGGGGAGGTTCACCTTCCCTCGGGACAACAACCCTAAACATGCAGCCAGAGCAGAAATTCTGTGGGCTGCTTGAAGGTTCCTGCCTATAAATGCTCTTCCTCAAACCTGACAGCTGGAACTTCTTTTACAATAAAGAATGGCTACAAATTTCCTTCTCTAGAGATATACTCCTAAAGACTATCAGTCTTTTCCCTCGACACATTAAGGGACCCTGTACTTTTTAGATCTTTATTTGAAAGCCATATATGCTTTTTATTTACATTTAGGCAATACTTTTTTTGTAGTCAATCCCATTAAATCCTAATAAAATACATGATTGTGTGTGGTTATAATGAAGACAAAACGTGCACAGGTTAAAGCACTTAAAGGCTCTGTGGCATCACAACTGGTGGTTAGTTTACTTTAAGCAGCATGAAGCTACAGAACAAAAGGATTTCAAGGACTTTTCCACATGGGCGATTGTAATAAACGTGCCCTTATATCTGATTCCTCTGACAGGCAAAGTGAGTTTTATCGTGCAGTGGTCTCGAGGGGCCACCAGCCACTCACGTGCCCAGGTAGTCCCACACCAGCCCCCCCATTGGCTGCTGAGAGGCAGCAGGGGTAGGGGCCTGATTTTGCGACTGCTGCGAACGCCAGAGATGAGAGGCTGAAGGATTTCTGAGGTGTGATGAGCACACGCACACACGCACACACACAAGCAAATATAAACGCACTCACACGAAGTCACACGATTGTTACCAAGTGTAAACATGCACACATGAGAAGAAGGGTGGAGAGATGGCATGGAAAGGAAAGGAGAAGGAGGGAAGGGAAAAGAGAAGGCGTTGAGTGATAAATAATAAGTTATTTATAATCGGGAAGATTAGCCTAAACCAGAGCAATACGTTATCTAAAACTAACCCGTTTTTCCTTCATGCTTTTATGTTGAAACAGGAAGGAAAACATTTTAGGACTGCGTTGGGGGGTGGCAGGTTTCTTTTGTTTTTGTAGCTAATCTAATTCTCCTCTCTCACCTCTCCAGTTCGTGGATCTTTTTCTCCTTGTCGTTCTTTTCATTCTCCATCTCCCTGAGGATCTCCAGGAGCCGTTCCACCTCAGACTGGGCCTTCCCGGCCTCCTCTCTGCACCGGGTCACTTCTTGCTCCAGGGACGTGATGCGCTCAGTAAGTTCGGTGTTGGCCTGGGACTCGGCCGCTGCAGTTTGAGCCTGGAACAGAAATTATTATTTAAAATAAATCAAGCACTGGGTTTGGAAATGAGTGGACCATCATTCGCTCAAAACGTTTGTTCCCCAAGGAATGTGCTTAGCCAAATATGTGAGCCTGGAGCTAAAAGAAGAAAAAAAGCTACATTCACTCACCATGAATGGTTATATTTTATATAATATATAGGGCTGGGCAAGTTAACGCGTTAATTTCGCGTTAATTCATTAGACTATTAACGGCGATATTTATTTTATCGCGCATTAACGCATGTTGCTCATATGCTTTCAGTCAGTGTCAGTCAGCAGGCGCGCTGACTGCAGCGCGCTGTCACGGCAGCACTCTCCCCCTCCCCTCTCGTACATGGCTCAGCGGCGCCAGCCAATCAGCACGCAGGCTCAGCCTGGCCCGCCCGCTCAGCTCTCACACAAACTTGAAAAAAGCTGAGAGAGACCGCAGCAGCGGAAAAACATGAACGGGGAAGTAGCACCGTTTGGCTTTATTTTAATACCATAAATGAAATCAAGCTGTATGTTTTGTAAAAAGCCGGTTTATTTCAGTGGAAACACAATAAATTTATCTAAGCACGTGAAAAAACATGAAAACGTCGAGCCCCAGAAACGGAGAGAGGAGACGAAACTTCTCTCATTGCCCCGACAGACCCACAGACTGACGTCACTGACTGAGGCGTTTCAGTCCTCCAGGGAACATCCAGGTAGATCAGTGGATGGATGGATGGATGGATGGATGGATGTTACTGGAGCCCACACATAACATGTAATTAAGACCTTGAAAGAACCCAGTACATATATTAAAAAGTGTTATTTAAGATAAGATAACATTAGCTAATCCTTTTTTTATCCCACGACGGGGAAATTTATAGGATTAAAGCAACAGGCAGGTGCACACAACACAGACAAAATTACATAAGGATTGAAATATATAAGAGGTGGATTAGCGAAAAAACACTGAACATTATTATTATTATTATTATTATTTAATTGTAATAGTAAAATACAAAACCCAAAAGGTCAACAGTTTCATGATACATCAAGCTTAGGGACTGGCTAATATACAGCAGGTCAAAAAAGGCCATATTCTGGCTGCAGTGATGCTGTTCTCTTATGAAGAAAAGATCAACTAGTGCACTAAATTCAATAGATGGGTTGAAAATATCCAGTATAAAATAAGTGCTACAAATGTTACAACACTTTTGTTCATATGGCAGCAGAACATTAAAATAAAAGTGCTCTTTACACTACTTTTGAATTCATTCTTGGAGTTTGTAAATACAATGCGATTAATCGCGATTAATCGCGATTAATCAGGGCGATTAATTGCGATTAAATATTTTAATCGTTGCCCAGCCCTAATAATATATATTTGTTAGTGTTTAAGGATGCATCTGAACTGTTCTTTTTTTTAACTGTGAAAGGATAATGTAGCAAACAAATTCAAAGCATTTCAAAAGCAAGAATTCCTCTAATCCACAAAATGTAAAAATCACACAAAGTCGGATATTTAACTATTCTTCGTATGAGCTCTTATAGGTTTTCTAGCACGGACCTGGCTTTTAGGAAAAATCTACAAATATTTACCAGGGGTGTTTCATTGTTGTCCTTTTACCCTGTTCTGTCCAAGTTTCAACAGTTTAAATTTGTATCGGAAGACCTTTCAAGATGGCGCTGCAGATGGCAACCTTGGTGTTTTGCTCTCTTGTACTTTGCATGTTCTCGTTAGGAGACTACCTGTGGTAGTTCCTTGTTCTTGAACATCCTTGTCAATTTCCTGTTATCAAAAGCCGATAGTTTAGGTCAGATGGTGCCGTCTTGGACATAATCATCTTTCTAAAAAGGACACCGTTACTAAAGAGGCATAAAAAACTTGTTTTGTGATGGATAAATTAGGCTTCCTGAATGGCTGTAACTTCAGCCTTATTAAGATTGGATGGATTATGCCTGAAACATGGGTCCATGCCAGCAAAAAAAGTATTTCAATAAAGTACATTTACTGATAAGAGCGGTCAACCATCCAGCTACAACTATGCAACTAATGATGTACATTTAACTGCTTGTTTTTGGAAGTGTATTTGATGATTTTAACACTGTTTGAATTGGAGAAAATTCATAATAAACTCAAACTTGGGCGATCAATTCTTGTTTTACAGTATATTTCACAGTATAGATGGTTTATGTTTACCTGACTCCGCCAGATAGATTTGCTCCGCATATCCATCTGGAAACCTTCCGTTGAAGTAATTTTGGGAAGGGGCGAAAATACTGGTTAGCTGATTGGCCTATGTTGGTGATAGACGGGCCAAATGAACCAATCAGATTCGTCGTCGCTCGTAACAGAGCGACGACGAAAACACAACCACAAGCCAAGCTACTCTTGCTGCTGCAGGTAAAGGCTCGTTAGCTCAGCAAAGAAATACTCTGTAATTCCGATAAAACTTGCTCGATAGCCACGCTAACGCTAGTTTCATCGGCTGAAACCGCCATGTTGTTTAGACTGAACTGACGCGCTTCCCGTTTCGTCACACCTCAACCCGCCTCAAAGCCAACGCTGATTGGACGTTCGTTTGGTGAACGGCTCCAAATTTTCTTTAACGGAGAGTAGCCAGACTGATCTGCGAGTGAAACCTCGAAAGCTCGCGAGATCAGGATGGTCTCACGAGGCTAGGTTTATGTAGCATCATCCTACAATCCTACAAAAGAATAATCTAAGTGCAATGAAAATAAATAATGTCAAGGATTTTCATGTTAGCATATCAAGATGTGTTAATTAGCACGCACATAATGCTGAAGCCCAGGGTAAAGTAAATGTTTCACTAGGATGTGGTCATGAATTAACATATTTGCATAATTTAGCCTTCGGCTGCTTTGCCATCCTTTTTAGGTACATCCATGAAATTGTGTCCTGTACCTTTAAAACTTCATTCTAATTAGTTCATGCATGATTTGATCTATTTTTGGCCACTTAAAAAGACCCCAAACCTTTAAAAACGGAATAAACAGCATTTTAGTATAAAACCCAAAACACAATGCAGGTTGGTGTACAAATGAACCACAATCACAACAAACCAGACTGGCATCCCCATCTAGCATTGCTGGTGTACACTTCCTGTTGTTCAACCCGTTTCAAGTCTTACCAAAGATATGGAAAAGTACAAGTACGTTGAGAGTTCGACCAGCTGCATTTCTTGACTTGTGAAAATCAACACACATCATACCTTTATGGCATGGTCTTTTGTCTTTACCATTTTGACGATGACAAAAGAGAAATCAGTCTCAGTGTTAGGGGTTATTAATGACAGGTTCTTCTACTCGCTGATAAATCTCTCATTTTCATTTTTTTGCTAAATGTGCTGGTTAACGTTACAAAGAAACCCGTCAATGCTTTAAATTACAGTATGTGAGGTTTTAAAATGGCAAACTTTGTTTTTAAACTTGGCCTTTTTTTTATCTTAAAATCGAGCCCGCCCGCATACAGGGGAGGGGAAACCTCCGCTCATTTGTACACCGTCTTTTTCACAGGCTTTTGTTATGCGTGTCGGTCAATAAGCTGCATGCTTGGAGAAAACACATGGCTACTCAACTGCGTTTAAAAAAAAAAAAAAACTGAGTTTCTGTGACTCGTGAAGATAGACAAAGCTGAACGCATATCTTCCAAAAAGTGAGCCGCGGGTGCACTTCACTATGGGAGAGGAAATCCACCAGAACCGAAGCTGGGGCCGGACTTGCTTCAGGTTCTTAATCAGAAGGAGATCAAGCAGAAGATGTAGCGCTTGCATAACTTTCGATAAATTCCTTGTTTCCAGCTGGCGTTAATTGAAGATAAAGATGATGAAGAAAGCTTTGGACTCATGGCAGAGGAGCGAGAACGATATTGATAATTATCAAAAAAATGTAAAAAATATTTTAAGTGCCGCCCTGGCCATTTTATGCTGTTGCTTAATGATCTATTTTTAGATAACAAACACACAAACAATAAGTTACAACTCAACCTGTTATTCAACCAACTTTTTTTACCAAAACTCCAACTTTGAAAAAAAAATAACAAGTCCACTCTGAACTCTTTGAAGGGGGCGGAGCTTGGTGACGGAGCGTTGGGAGGAAGTAATGATTGTAGTATTAACTTACATGACAGGCTAGAATGCAAAAGTGTTCTTCTATTTACTTCATTTACCACTTTTTTTTTTCTATCGCACCACAGGTCTATCGATCGATATATATATATTGTTATTGAATTACTGTCCGGCACCAATCAGAAGCTGTCGCAAGCACATTTGAAGAAGCCAGACACAGCGAAATGGAGCAGATCTGTAACTTTGACTGTAAATGCTACAGGAGAAGAAAGAATTATTCTGTTATGTGTTTTTTATGTTTTTTTTTAATCTAACACAAAAAATATATACATATATATACTCCTGTTTCAATCGTAGGCTTAGCTTACAAGTACAAAATGGACAAATGAGCCACAACACTCAATTTGATGTTGGTGTATGTGTTACTACTTTTTTTTTGGACACTTGAAAGATATTTGTCTGTTCAATGCACAGATGTAACAAAATGTTGTAATGCAGTGCTGTAAATTATCTTTATACAGAAAAATGGCGGCAAGTTCACATCACAGAACAGTGAGTTTTCACTTTGACAGGGATTGCTGGGGTTGGGAGGTGTTGCTGCAAGGTATGCAAAGTTATTCAAATGAACAACTTTTGTTAATGCCTCCTGGCTGCCCAGGTGATTCTAAAGAAACTGGTGCCTATTTTCTCAGTCATCTTTTTTCCACAGTGCAACATTCAAATGGTCATATCTTCAATTCTTTTTTTTTGTTTTCCTCTAGTTTGACATCTTTGGAAAGCTTAGATTCCACTCTTTCAGGATCTGTAAATAACACAAAATTACCCCTGGAGGCTTGTTCCTGGTTTCCTACCATGAATAGATAATTGTTTTAGTAACAATGACTGAATGATTGCTGCATTTGCTAAAAAACTGACTCATACTGAACGTTAAGATTTTTCTAAACTTTTCAGAGTGAGATGATGTTCCTGGTGGATCGTTTCTAAGGCTTTTTCCACATCTTTACCAGGGCTTCAAATCCTCCAGGGTTAATGGCTGTGGAGGGTGCAGTCAGAAATATTGTCGTCTTCTAGTTGAGCGAAGTTAGAACACATATCAGCTGAAAGCTTGTGTTTTTTTTTTATTTTATTTTCATGGACAAGATAATATTTCTGAAGTCAAAGGGCAAATTATAGTCAGCTGAAGTGGTTTTTCTCCCCTTTTTTTTTTGTTTTTGCTCAGCTAAACTGATGGGACGGAAAATTGGTCGCAGAAAAAAAATAGACAAAACAAAGACAAGTAAAGCAGGTTATAACCAGCTTAGAGGTTAGAACAGCTGTGTGTTTTCCCAGAAGCAAATGTTGCTCTTGGGACAGTTTGACGTTGTGTGTGTGTGTGTGTGTGTGTGTGTGTGTGTGTGTGTGTGTGTGTGTGTGTGCACGCAAGCCTTGGTCCCACAATACATAAACCCCTATTAGTTTTGGAAGTGGACGGCAATTTTAACAGCTCCTTATGTGGAGAGGAAATGTTTGGGTGGCTCACTGTATGCGAAGGTTTTGGTGGAGGAAAGAAATACGACAGCAAGTCACGCATCTCCTCTCCATCCATTGTGGGGAAAAGAAAGAGACTTAGAAATAAAGGCTGATGAAGGGGAACACCACAGATGCACTGACATGTTCATGCATATTCCTCTTTTCTCTGTTTCTCACATTTTTTCAACACACACATTCAGGGTGTGATGGTGGTGCTGTCGAGTCTGTGAAAATGACTGTAAGGTTGTCAGCAGGCTGTCACACACACACACACACACACACACACACACACACACACACACACACAATTTACAGACTGCTGTGAGGGAAAAGATATTTGATATGTAAGCACACACAAACACACGCAAATACATTTTTATCTCTCTCTCCAAAACCAGGGAAAATAAGTTAGGAAAGAAAACTGTAACTTTATCTTTTTTTTTTTTTTTTTAAATATCCACTAACCTTTTTGAGCTGGTTCTCCAGTTTGATGCACTCCTCCCTCTTCTGTTCCAGGTGGATTTCTAGACTCTTCAGCCTGTTTTCCTTCTTTAGAGTTGAGGATGCAAGTGAGGAGGCCTTCTCTTTCAGATCCAACACTGAGGTCTAGAGTAAAATAATAGCCAAGATGCAAGACGACAAAGACTTTATCGCCAGGACATAGAAAATATCTTCTACGTTTATATCTTTTGGGTGAAACTCCTTTAGAAATTGAGAACGTCCTTAAAGTTGTTCTAATAGTGAGCTGCATCATGATCAGAAAAAAAATCTACTTTCCATGTCAGAATAAGGGAGCCTACGTTTGCAGATCAAGAACAAATACGCGCTGTACGGTTTCACATTTGGTCGCGTTAGAACCTCAGACTTCAGTGTGTTTTATTTGCCTTTTATGCTCTAGAACAAGACAGTGGTAGTTCGGTTCAAAGAAGTTCATAATTGGGAAGTGGGAAGAAAAACGATACGTGGTTTTTAAAGTCTTATTAAACTCAAAAGTTTTATGACTGAAAATCTCAAAGGGTTTGGTGCACATTAGCATTCAGCCCTGCTGAGTCAACATTTTGTAAAACCACCATTTGCTGCAATTACAGCTGCAAGTCTTTTAGAGTAAGACTCTACTAGCATTACATATTTACAGACTGAAAGTTTTTGCCCATTTCTCTTTCCAAAATAGTTAAGGCTTAGTTATATTGGATGAAGGTCACCTAAGCCACTACATTGCAGCTTCGGCTGTATTTCTTTTAGAGCCGTTGTCCTGCAGGAAGGCAGCCCTCTGCACCAGTATCAATCTTTTGCAGAGTCAAAGAGGTCTGAATTTAGCTCCCTTCTTCTTCCAAACAACTCTGACCAACTTCCTTTGTCTCTGCTGAAGTAAAGCAGTAGTAAAACTAACTAAATAGAATTTTAGCTTATTAAAAACATCTCTACCCGCGGATTTCCTGGGAGTATATCTCAACAATAAGGTTCTTGGGTGGAGCATTAACTGAGGCCTCTCTCTATGAGATTTGCAGGCTTTGTTTGTCATTGGATGGATGTTTATCCAGGTGCTCCAGTTTCCTCTCAAGGTGCTCAGTTATGGATGTAAGGTTGATTCGTTTTTCTAAATCGTGTGATCATGCAATGGTTGTCTGAATCTGTCCATTTAGCCCAAAGTCAAGTGGTTTAACACAGATTTATCCTTTTTCCACAGTTGTATGATTGACTCTGTCCCCTACTGGTTGTGATATCTCCCATAACCTGTCGCTTTCCTCACTTTTAGGCTCAATCCCTCCATCCGTAAAATCTCTCCCTCTGCCCTTCTGGTCTTTTCCTCTTTTGGTAGAGGCAGTGAAACAGAAACCAGCGGGACCAGAAGGAGAGATGCTCAGACGTGTAATTTCACCCATGACTGACCTTACCAACTTCAGACTTCAGATCATCATGTTTGACTGGGTTTTGGTCAGAGAAACCTTCCTGCTTACTCAGAGTATATTTAGGTTTGTGTATACACTGGTGTTGTCAGACAAACCTCACATCTGCGTTTGGCAGGGAAGAAAGGAATGCTTGTTCTCTCGGGAGATTTTCCGTGTATTTTTCAATACAAACTGACAGGTTTTATGATCCCACAATCACTAAAATTAGCTAAATATAGGACTTTCCACAACAGCAGCTCTCTTGTTAACTCTTAAAAAGGAAGAATTTGACACTGATAAATTTGCCAAATTTTATATTTTGGGAATAGAAAAGAAAACGATGAGTACTTTGAACACAACTAAAATTTTAAAATGTCAATTATCGCATTCCTGTTCCCTCAAATCGATTTTCATGACTTGATTTTATAACACACTTATTTTTTTTCCTCACCACAACTAAGCATTTAGAGCTTTCATTCAGAACATAGCAATAATTATCTGGTTCATCTAAACTTTACCTCACATTTACAAAAGCAACATAATTCATGTTGTCAGTAGTTGAATAAAAAAATGAAGAAAAACTAGAATTGTGTGGAAAAACTAAGCACACCACCTGAGTTTCCATCGTAGCGGGACAAAAAGTGGGAAAGCAGTTGACAGGCGATGCTAAATAAATCTGCTTGATTGATAGGTAACCATCTGTGGAGCATGCAGGTTTATGTCGGGCTGGAAAGATATCGGCAATGACTTCTTCAGCCCACAGTGTCTTTTGCTCAGATGGAACCAAGGTAAAGATTTTTTACCTTTACACACGTCACTAAGGACAGCAGGTCCGCACAAATGCGTGGTCAGAGTTAAGCACTGTGGTGGAGGAGAGATGATTTGTGCTCGTTTTGTAGGGACAGCACCAAAGCATCTTGCAGTTATTTAATCGCTCTTGAACTCCTCTGTATACCTAAATAATCTTGAGCCAAATCACTAAAGTCAGATCACTAAAACTCATCAACAGGAGACGGATTGCAAACACAGCAGCAAATCTATCACCAAATGTATGGAAAAAAAGGAAAACAGTCGAAAAGTTGCAAGGACCCGGTCAAAGTCTCAACCTTAACTTGACTGAAGGGCCGCAGCATGACCGTTGTCTAGTATTTATGGATTATGTATTAAAACTAGGGCTGGGCAAGTTAACGCGTTAATTTCGCGTTAACTCATTAGACTATTAACGGCGATATTTTCTTTAACGCGCGTTAACGCATGTTGGTCACATGCTTTTATTTTGTGAAGGTCTGTTGCTGCGGTGTAGGGGTTTGAATCAGAACAGTAGCTGGCGATAATGCGCCAATAACCTCGCTGTCAGCCCAGCCTCAGATTCAAAGAGGAAGAAAGGTGCTGGCCGGAAAAAAACACAGCTGACATGCGGAAGGCGGTGTTTCCCGCAGGTACCGCGAGCGAGCTTAGGCGGGGCGAGGCGGTGAGTTGGCGGCCGGAACAAGTTTTGTGCGGAGCGGAGCGGGGGGGGGGTCTGCATCGACGCCGTCGGTGAAGTCGCTTCTCGTTTCAAAGTATCCATGTGTTTTTGCCTGTTTTCCCCCTGCCATTCACTATATGCGCGCGAGAAAGCAACAACATAAAACCGCGTGTCAACGTCAAATAAACGCAAGCATATCGAGTTAGCAAGCATTTCAGTTTAAAGTTCTTCCAGCATGGAATATGACAGAAACAAGTTAGTTGTAACCACTGCCAAGTTAAACTTTGGTATTGAACATAAAATGGTAATGCTGCTCCCTGCTGTTACCTCAGAAATTGCCTGTTTTTGGTAGATTTTTCCCCATAAAGAGAATTCCCTGTCAGTGGCAATAAGCTTTAATTTATTATTATTGCTATTTTTTGTTTTACATGTTTAAGTTGAGCTTTACACTAAATATGTGTTACTGATAAGTGCTACAAATGTTACAACACTTTTGTTCATATGGCAGCAGAACATTAAAATAAAAGTGCTCTTTACACTACTTTTGAATTCATTCTTGGAGTTTGTAAATACAATGCGATTAATCGCGATTAATCAGTGCGATTAATCGCGATTAAATATTTTAATCGTTGCCCAGCCCTAATTAAAACTTAACATTTTCTTGTTAATTTCCTGTCTCAAAACCCTTTCATCAGCTCCTCATCCTAGATATTTTTCTTCATCTAATAATTTGTAATTTTTTTATTTCTCATTTTCCCTATTTTGACAGCTTCCAGTGTGTTTTAAAATTTTTAACCTGTGCAAAGCACTTAGTGTTGCTCTTGTGTGTATGGGACACGCTCTAAAAATAAAGTTAGATTGATTCGTTGACCGCAGAGAGCTGCGCAAATCCAAATGCCTGCACATCTCAATGAACTGAAGCAATACTGGGAAAAAAAGAGTTGGCCGAAATTTCTCCACAAACATCTGAAAAACCGATCAAGCGATATAGAAAACGACTCCTTTCAGTTATGCAGCTAAAAATGGTTCTACCGGCCATTCGGTAAAGTGGTGTAATTAATTTTTCTACGTGCCGCTTTTCCAACTTGTCTTTGTTTTTCAGTGAGGAATCTTCAGTCGTTTTTTTTTACTCAGTTGAGGTAAGAATTAAATTACAGTATTTTGAAACCTGGTATATCCTCAGGACCTGGAATTGAACAAATGTGTTTTCCCATTACTGCACATGCGGCTATCATATGCTTTCAGATTTTAGAAGTGCATTATTGTCCGTCTCTTTAACGTATGTCTATAACAAATGTTTTACTTCTGGTAGGTTAACCCATTTTATTCCCTACTAAGAATAAAACTGTTGTGTCCCACTTGTAGAATCCTAGAAATCTAATTATTTTAATTAACTGCAGTTTTTCTAACATAGCTAGCTATATTTTTTGCAGCTGTAGAGTGAAAGCGAAGAAAATGGAGCCAGAAAATGCTTTGTTAATCTCTTTCTACCACTCGGCCTCTGCTCTACAGTCCTACACAGCTCACAAAGGTCACAACTGGAGAAATTCAGCTCACATTATTTTATCCAACTGTGGCCTGTGTTGCGTGCAATCAAAATGGACTCAAGGTTTTTCTCCTATGACATATCAAAATAAAAAAATGCATGAAAATGAAAAGCATATTTTTCTAAGTGCAATCAACATGTTTGTGGTGATTGTACCTCACGGTCAGCCAGCTCAGCCTGCAGCTGAGAGACTTTTTCTCTCAACTCTTTCAGCTCCTTCCTAGTGCTCTCCATCTCATCTCCCTTTTCTCTCTCTTCCTTTTCTCGCTGCTCCTTTAGCCGCTCGATAATGCGCTCCTGAATCAAAAAAAAAAGAAAAGAAAAAGAAAATAAGGAGCGGAGGCAGACACAAAACAAAGTTAAAAAGAAAGACAAGAAAGAGGGGGGGGGGGTGAGAGGAGGGAGGAAGAAAGTGGACAATGTGAAGGAGCCATGGAAAGAGAAAAAGGGAATAAAACACCTTTTACTATCCAAGAGGCATTCCCAGTCACTCAATATCAAGTTTCTGTACTAATAACTGTCGCGTTAAACTTTATATACATGGCAACTTTGACAGGATCTAACAGCCAACGGTGATTTTACACACTTAATGTGCGTTGGCACTTGATGTAAAATTCACAAGCACTAAAACAGACTAGCCGATCTCTATAGCTACAGAATAACACAGCGGCCAGTTTCAAGAAAAGCTCAAAGGTACACACACCAAAAAAAAAAAAAAAAAAAAGGTACAAGATCCCAGAGCATGCACACTAATGAAGGCAGGGGAAGAAATGTTGAAAGGTTTGAATCTAAACACAGAACACGCTAGAAAGCAGCAGAGGAATGGAAAGAAAAGGGAAGAAGGTTGTGAAGCCGGAGTTTGTCAGCTGTGCCGTCCTGCCAACAATCACACACCTCGCTGACACCCTGAATATCAGTCAGTGTTCAATTCAAACCCTGCTTCCTGTGTGTGTGTGTGTGTGTGTGTGTGTCAAAGCCCAAAGAAGATTGAGTTTATAACATAATCATCTGTAAGAGTACAAAAATAAAAGCTAAAATGTCCCAGGTTTTAGTTTCTGAGAATTAAAGTGGAGTCCCCTGAAAAACAAAAAAAACAAAAACTGCCTGCAGAGTCATAAACCCTGTACTTCAGTGCCGCTTTTGAACCTGAATGTTCACACATAAACATTGATCAATGAGAAAAAACCCGAGCCGTGTGGCTGCATGCCGGTCGGCTTTTTGTGTTTTGTAAAAACAGCCTGTGAATAATTTAATAATATGACAGCTAGTGTAATTATTGGTTTATTTCCATTTATTCCGAGTCACCGGGTCGACGTGTGGGTGGTCGGTGGTTTTGCTCATAAAGCTTTTATTAATGTAACCTTGCTCGGGCGCTGACCCGAGGTTGACCAGCGGTGGGTGTTCGTGTGCTCGCGTACGTGCATCTGTGTGTGTACCTTCTCAGCCAGAGCTTCCTCCAGCGTTCCCAGCGCGGTGTCGGTGTTTGACGTGTCCGTCTGCAAAGACTTGACTCTGTCTTTCAGGCCGCTCAGCTGTTTCTCCTTATCCCGCAGCTGATCCTGGAGGTTCTCTATCTGTAGAGAGAAACATTCGTCGGCTGCATTAGTTTTGATGCGCATTTCGTTGCTGGACGTCGGGCGTTGTGTTTTTTGGCAGGTGCATGAGCTCCGAGCGTTCCTGTTATAACGAACGTTTCCAGCAATTACGCAAGCTAACATGGCTAATTGAAAACTGAAGTAGAAAATACGTACTGGGTTTTGTGTCAGCATCCATGAGGCAACAGAAAAAAAACCATATGTGTTTGCTCATTTAAATAAAATTTGATAGGCTATTTTGTTGGCAGTTATAATGGTCCCAATAATTTCCTAAATAAATCTCATGAGCTGAAGTAGCATTAGTAGCAGTAGCAGGAAAGACAAAAGCTAATATGGCTTTCAAATTAAACTATGAGCAACACTGTTTTGTGTGTTTTTTTTTTTTTAAGAGAAGGCCATGTACTAAAAAGGTTTTTAACACAATAAAAGAAACTACATGACGAAACTTGTACACCAGCAATCCATAATGTGCTAACCAGCTAATTAGCATCATTTTTACATTTTCACTGAACTTAACGATTAAACGAACCTTGACAATGTACTAAATTTACTTGAAAGAACAGACTAAAATCTGCTCAGTTTACTTTCGATAAATTTTACCAACGTTAGGACAACACGCCATTGTCTTCTCTAATTACAGAAAATTAGCCTAATCGGCCATTTTTTTTTTAGTAAGCTGGATGTTTCTGTTTAGGAATAAGCTAATTTCCTAGCTTGCATACTTTTTTAATTTAAATGGAACAGAAAATGGAAACACATTTGGCATTATATTAAATTTCCCAGCCAGACTTTGACGTGAAATCAACATTCGCCTTAGAAATAGCTTTAAGACGGCATGCTGCAGTCAGTTTTTCCAACTACCTAAGTGCAGCAATCACCATTTGAAGGAATGTATTTTCTAAATAGAGTCCATCTTTGTGTAATCTATCCAAAGATTAAATCCAGCTCTTCTGTGAAGGCCTCAGATGTGCGTGAGAGAACTTTGATTAAAAAATATACATAGTACAAGACTGCAGAAAGGGTGGTTCTACAAATCACTGGCACAGAGACATGTGCTACTTTGTGTTGGTCTATAAACAGAAACTCCCAATAAAACGCATTAACATATCGAGTTGTAACGTGGCTGATTTGCAAAAGGTTCAAGGGGTATAAAAATAGCTGGTTTCTTTTTCACTACCAAAAGAGGAGAAGACGAGGTACTGCAAAGTGCAAGCTATGCACTCAAAAAAAATACAGCGGTAATACCTTAAAGCTTATTTCTATAGCAGCTTTCTCTTCTTTTTGTTTCTCTTCCCCTGTCCTCTCAAGTTCATTTCAAAGCAAACTTAATATTCTCTTAAAAAAGCAAACACATCCGTGACAACTATCCGAAATAAAACAGAATCGATTCGGTCTGAACGTTTCAGGCACACGAAGAAGGCTGAGAGGTAGAGTTTCATACAAAATTTCTCAGCTTTGCTTCCTTTAACCCTCAATCCAAACACACGCCTTTTCCCTCCGGCTCCTCTTCCTCCCCTTCTCAACCCGTCTTGGAGTGTATTGTAACCAGGGTTTGCTAAAACATTGATTTTCCCCTAAATCACCAAACAGCCAAATGCAACCTACCTGAAAGATACAGTATCTGGCCAAAAAGGATTCATAAACTTTGAATTTTCATCATTTGTCTTATTAGAACCAAAAAATTCTACTGATTTTATATGGATTTTATGTAATAAACCAACACAAGGTAGTGCATGATTGTGAAATTTGAAGGAAGATAATAGCTTTTTTTTTCTTTTTATAAATTAAAATTGGGGGTATAAATGCACCCAGCACTCTTTGCTCTAAAACCAGTCCATTCAATTGACATTTTACAGCTAATTCTGTGAAAATTGACTGTTTTACAAATTAATGTTGGGGTTAAATGGGTTCGTTCTCTCTTTGGTCACGTGTCCTGGCTGGATATCCGTGTTTTCAGCGGTTCTGAAGGACTATTTTTCTGTTTCTGAAGGACTATTTCTCTAATGCAAGTGTAAAAACTAGTTAGATAAAGATGGGATGTATCAGAGGACAGCTATTTAGTGCGAATCATCCTGCGTAGTCTCAGAATAAATTCTGCTGTTTTGTGAAGCCTCTGGGATTTGTTGAAGAACTTTAGTACACAAACATCAAGAGGACGAAGGAACAAACCAGACAGGTCAGGGAGGAAGTTGCTTTGAGCATTTCACATTATACTCTTCAACTCATCCGCGGAAAATTAAAATAGTGTGGCACAACTGCAAACCTAAAACTAGGCAAGGAGATCATTACTCAAAGAAGAAGCCAAAAGGCTCATGGTGACTCTGTAAGAGCTGCAGAGATCCCACGCTCGGGTAGTGGTGGGGGGTCATCGTCTGTTCACATCATAACGATTAGTTGCTCACTTCCCCAAATTTAGCCTTTACGCAGGAGTGGCAAGAAAATAGCCTGAAGTCCTGTTTAAAGTTTGCCACAAGCCATTGAGAGGAGAAAGCAAACATGTGGGAGAAGTTGCTCTGGTCAGATCCGACCAAAACTAAACGTTTTGGTCCAGATGATCCAAAACTAGCATTGCACGTCACCCAGAACAGACCAGCCGGATGGCGAATGTAGGTGGTGATAGCATTATGGAGTGGGAATGCTTTTCTTTTGCAAGGATGGGGGAGATGGTCAGTATTAATGGAAAGAGGAACAGAATAATGTGGAAATCCTGGAAGAAAACCCTAACCCTGTAAAAAAAAAAAAAAGGCTAGAGACTGGCCTAAACAGGTATGAATCAAAGCATAGTGATGCGTTAGAATGATGAGACCAGTGTCCAGACTTAAATCCAATTAAAAATATGTTATAAGACTTGAAAATCAATGTTCACAGACACACTCACCCAAAACATCCCATCTTTTCTTATTTTTAGTTTTATTTGCATCCTTCTGGTTACGCTTCACTGCACTCTTCTGTGTTTTATCTTTATAATACAAACAAAGTATGTTGAAGTTTACGGCTGTATTGTTGAAAAGTACAGAACATTCAAAACGCTATGAACACTTTCACAAGGCACTCTGTGGTCTGAAACTCAGAAATATAATGAGCAAAAGGGTTCCACATTAAAGAAGAAAACGTGTTTCTGTTTCGGTTATGTCAGATTACTTGAAAAAACTGGTTGGCAGATGTGCAAAAAAATTCAGTTTTCATTTCCGATCGTCTTCTCTTCTATCCAGAATAACTGACGGCGTCACTCAAAAAAAAAAAAAAAAAGAAAAGGGAAGAAAAATAAAGTCAGCATGATGTGCAACCTTTGACTCTTCTGCAGGTGAGAGATGCACTTGTGCAGCAGCAGAGAAAAGAGCAAGTGTGAGTGTGTGTGTGTGTGTGTGTGTGTGTGTGTGTGTGTGTGTTCATACAGTAAAGCATTTCCAGCACCTCATTAATCAACCGTTAGCCTGACAGCTTGACTGACACATCCTCCTCCTCCTCCTCACACTCCCTCACACACACACACACACACACACAGACGAGGCCTCACACTTGACATTGAGAGGCTGTGGGACTCTTTGATCTTGACGGCATGTGAACGCCACACTTATATACATATAGAAACGCCGTCTGTGCCTTCTTCTCGTTCTATTTCAGAGCAAACGGAGATAAGAGATCACACGGATACCTTCGCTGCTAATCGGCTGCGCGTTCGTGGTGTTTCACTTACTAGCAAAGCGAGTTGAAACATAGGAAAGGGTTGAAGAAAAAAACAAAAAACTGAAAACCGAAAGCGGGAATAGGGAGAGGAAATGAGGAAATCAAGGAGCAGGAAACGGCAGCATCTCCCTCTCGCTGCTCTGAACTGTATTCTTTTTGAAGACAGCAGAGGTCATCATTTATTAAACAAGAGGAAGTCATTAGTATGCATCGGATTTTAAACACACCATGTCTCTCTCCTCCCCCTCCCTGTCTCTGCTTTATGTCTGCCTGCTTGACTTTCCTCATCGATTATCTGCACAACCTTCTGACATATTCTCCTGCAAGGGCCGGCAGGTGGGACAGGGGGAAAAGACGGACAGATAGGTGGAAAATGGAGAGGTTTGATAAAGAAAACACAACAAAAGACAGGAAACAAGACGATAAAGAAGTGAGCGGGGTCTCTTTTTCCAAAGCTTGTCTCAGCCACATGCCTGATTACTATATTGCAGTGTATTTTATATAATATTATCATGACTGGCTATCAAACAGTATTCCCACAGAGACCCGTTCACGTAGCACCTTTTGTAAATTTCCAAACCGTACTCTGTCCTACACCCCCATCTAGTGGTTAACATCATGGACTACCACTTGTTTCCAGATATGTAATGGCACCAAAAAAAAAAAGAAAAAAAAAAGGTGCAAATAAAATCATCCTAACATTTAAACTCTAGGTAAAACCTAAATTCTTTACATCAAAGTTGAGTAAAATGTACAATAACTATTAGTTATAAAATGTTTATGTACTTAGGGTGTATGTCAGTTGTAATCTATTTTCAGTAATAATCTACATTTCTATAAAAATGGCTTATTACTGAATGGATTATTATAAAAAAGCAAATTACCTGTATTGTATACAATATATATATATATATATATATATATATATATATATATATATATATATATATATATATATATATATATATATATATATAAACTGGCTCTGTTCAATGATTGTATATTGAAGTACATTGTATATTAAATTATATATAGGGACATGTGTTATTGCAGTAAATTAGGTGTAACCAACCAGTGGGTAGAGTAAATAAGTGTATACTTCTTCCTGCTCCTTTTTGAACAGATTTCTGTGAATTTATCTCTGGTGTTTTATGTCTTTAATTTCAAAGTTATTGTTTGAAATATAATCCTTTAATTTTAGTGAACGCAGGTTGAAAAACAGCAACCCAGCAGACCTGATCTGCATCGATGGTTTACTTAAACTCATCATGTACATCAATGAAGTATTAATGTCGTGTCATTTTCCATATTTGCTTAATTCATTAAAAACAACTTTAATGCTATATATAGGCATGACGTGGATCCACAAGGTCCATTTTATTGTAAAATTGTTTCCTATCCACACAGGCCAAACTTCAAGTGTGAGGCTCCACTGTTCAGGTGCCTATGAACGGGATAATAATCCCAAACACATCATAAAACTGGTTTTGGTTGAATAAAGAACGGCAGCATTAAGCTTCTGGAATGACTTCATCCTTGACTCTGCTTAGGTCAAAGTTGTAATGTATGGGTTACGCTGTAAAGTGAAGTCTGTGAAAGGAAACCAAGAAATTGAAATTACATCTTTAAATTTCTGAGAAAAGAAGTGATTAAATGTGCACCATCTCAGACGGGTCCTGCTGAGATGCAGTCTTCTGTGCGTGTCTGAGAAACTTTTTTTGTTCGTTTAGCTTCTCACAAAAATCAGCTCAAAATTTGCATGAGAGTTGGATGGAAACACAACTACGGAAGCTTTTCTCAGCTGCCATGATCGTTGGTCAGTTTGCTCCTGGCCTTCTTACACAGGAAGGTCAAAGCAGGCCGGTAACATCTGATTTTGACTGCTCTGTCCACTTCTTCACAGTCCTAACCACGGCTTAGAGGTTTTTATTTCAGTGATCAGAATGACATCCCCATATGCATCTTTTAAGTGTGTCTTCATCTCCTGTGGGACACTTAATTTACTGTCTGTATTTTGGTGGCTCATTGGAGAGGCTTGCACTGTTAAAAAGAAGTTCTAACTCTGAATCTGACCCCGGGAAAATCCAGTATTATTTCAAACCACACCAAAAAAATGCATTAAATAAGATGTATCTTAGTGTTTAAATGTTAGATTGATGCCCAAGATGAAGCTTCCCACCTTTTTCTGTAGCACGTTAACTTTGCGCTCCTTAACATCCAGCATGTCTTTGAGATCCGTGATCTCTCCTTGCTGGGTGCTTTTCTCCTCAGTCAGCTCTGACATCTGCTGACTCTTTTTTGAGAGGAGAGACTCCTTCTCTTCCAGGCGAAGACGCAAGGCATCCACCTGAGTACAAACAAGAACAAGTCAGTGGAAATAAGTGCCTTCAGATCAAATACAAATAATTGCGACAGGTGTGAAAAGAAGGTTTACCTCAGTCTGTAGGATGGCAGCTCTCTGTTCCTTGGCAGTGAGGGACTCTTTGAGGACGTCCACGTGTTGTTTGCTGTCAGAAAACTGATTGTTCAGAGTGTCCAGTTTGGTCCTGAGGGCTAGCAGCTCGCTGTCCTTACGACTCAGCTCCTGCTTCGCCTGCTCCATCTGAGAAACGTGCAGGAAGGACAAGAACATCCAGATAAAATGTGTGCTATAGAGGATTACATGGGTTACCTTCATATACATACACATTAAAAAAAAAATGAATTCCTGAAGCCATTATATCCATGTCCAGTTTTTAATAATGCATTTCAACTATTCTTTTTTTAATGGGCTTGTCATCCAATAAACAACTTTAAGATTTCTTTCTAATGCTGACATACATCTCTACTAATATTAGGATTAATGTCGCTTAGAAAGCTGTCGTCATCAACACACCTTCTACATGATACTGCCAGATTATATGACCACTTTTTTCTGCTGTCTCTTGTCATGAGAAATGATGAAACATATTAATATTGGTTACATTCTTGAAATGGGCCTGGAGTTTAAGCATAATGCATACTGATGGATACAGGATGAACCCAAGAGCTAAAATTAAAGAAGAAATAAGCAAGAGATTTACTATAAAAATAACAAAGATCATTCCCTATAAACAATTGGTCCTCTCCATCAAGAATGTCTTAGTTAAAGGAGCTATAAGTAAGATATTTACTGGAAAATCAACCTAAATCATTCTCATTTCTCACCCGGGATGAAAGTAACATTCCCTATAAACAATCGGTCCTTTCCATCAACAATGTCTTAGTCACGTTTTTCTCATTTTAAACCTAGAGATATGTCTGGAACTACTTCGGTTCAGAATGTAGCCCGTGTTCACTTCCTGGTTCCTGAGCCAATCGTGTGAGAGTTCCCAGGGTTCCCAAAACAGAGAGAGGCATTTGGTAATTTATTTATTATGGCAAGGGGGGTCCTTAGGCTTTATTTGCCATTTACATAAATAATGAATAAAAATGAAGCCGGTTCAAAATTTTGCTTAAATAGAAACAGGACCATTTTATATAACTCGGCTTCATCACTGCCAAAAGCCAAAGAACATCTGCAATCTGCCTTTCATTTTGGTAAACAGGCTTCACACAGACAGAAACACAGGTAAATTGTATTTATTTATATTTATTTATTCATTTTTCTTCTCTTTTTTGCACTGCTGATAACTGTGTGTAACCATCTGTGTCCTTGCCACTGTCACACCCGATTTTCCTCATTGTGGAACAATGGAGGAATTTGTTTCTTATCTCATCTTAAAACAATTGCTGACAAACAAAAAATGGTTTGGAGCAGATAATGCAGATTACCAGTACACTTGGTCCCAAAACAGTCCAAACCTCAACACTATTGGACGTTTGTGGACTAACATTAAAAGCCCATACCTGTGCTAGGAAACCTAAAATATTTAAATAAGTTGTGCCAGTTCTGCCAGGCACAGTAGACATTTCCTCCATAATCATGCTAGGAGTGTGTTGTTCTGTGCTGAACAATAATTCAAATTGGGCATGAAATTCTTGTTTTAAAAAAGTTGTTTGCTGTATTATCAGCCCACCATGGAAAAAAGAACAGCTCAAATAAATCATTAAAAGACCAGAAATAAAATGACATCAACGGATCAATGTGTAGGGGGAGCTCTTGCAGTGGAAGACATGTAATAGTTTGAACTATTACTCAAAAGTCTGCTGCAAAAAATCAAACTGGAAGAAATAGTATCTATTTAGTGGGATGATATTAGAGTTAGATATGTTGCTGGCATAAAAATTTATGTCTATTGTTCTTGTTTTCCAGGTTTTCTGCTGAAAAGCAAACAAAGATTATAAACACATGGAAACCAATCAATTAGCTCTATATTAAAAATGTGCGCAGATTATGCAAAAAGGCTTGGTTCTATTCTGTTACAAAGCCCACTCTGGTTTTGTAGCTCTGCTTCGAAGCAAGTTTTAAATCCTTTATTTTAATATGATCTGTAAAGTTATTTTAAATGAAAGACAATACAGCAAAGATCATAAACTTCATTTCTTCCGGTAGTAGTTTACCCTTAACGTTACACAACTTAAGCCGTCTGAAGAGAATTGACCCAAACCTTCAGGCAAGAAGATATTTGTTCTGGAAAACCAAATCAAATCAGCAAACTGATCCACTAGATTCAAAGTCATGCAAGAAGAAAGGTGGCACAGGTTAGAGGTAACAAACTGCAGAAGTCTGCATCTAGCAGCTATATCACTCAGGCTAGAGAAGAAAAAGACTTGAAAGGCTACAGATCTCACGCGCAGAGATGTAACATTATCTGTTAAAGAACCACACTGCAGGCGTTTCTATATCTATCATCTTCAAGACTTTAAAAATGTTTTAAAAAAATAAAAAATCTCATGCGAGGATTTGGTAAAAGTTGATGAATCAGTTTCAACTATGGTTGGTGCGGTAGCGAGGTTTAATTAGACGGTGCATGCAGAACCTTAAAACCCAGCGAGTTGTTACAGCACTGCTGTGAGATCTGAGGAGAGCCGAGTGTTACTGCAGCCTACAGCTGTCCTGATTCTACAGAGAGAGACGACTCAAGCTTCAGCCTGTAAGAGAGGAAGGAAGGAAGCGGGGAAGGAAGGAAGCAAAGAAGCAAGGAAGGAAGGCGGCCAGAGAGGCGCTTCTCTTACTGCAGACACCTCCTGCTGAAGCTCATTGGCTCGTTGCCTTAGCTCCTCCTTCTCTGACTGGCTGTGAGTTAGCTCTTCCTTCAGCTGTTCAACCTGGCAGGAGAGGAGGGGGTCATGGGGGGATTCCTTAAACCTGTGCCTCTGCCTCATATCTCAGCCGCTCGCCCTCAGCGAAGGGAGACTGAGATGTGAGGAAGAGACGGGCGACCTGACCATGATGGCGCGTCAGCTGGCGAATGTGTAAATGTCATCTCCTGAACAACCGCCGCAAAAACATGTCACAGAGGGAAAAGGCAACTTTTTTTTTTAGTAGAGGAAGAAAGGAGATGCAGTGAAATTCTTAATCTGAATGTATAAACAAAGTAATGCAAATAACACATTATTAAAAACCATAATTTGAATGAAAATATTCATAATTTACAAAGCCTGACAGGTTTTATATATTATGTTAACTTACAGCAACTTAACTTACAGCTTCTGTCCCCTTGCTCTCTGGAAGTATGTCCTAATCTCTGTAATTCACATTATTTCCCCACCATTATGACCTTTTCACAATCTTTTGATGATTTTGATTATTGTGGATGTTGCAGATCATGATAGTGGGCATCTGGGATTTACCCTCGTAGATGATTTTCCATCTTTTTGAAGCATGAATCTGACCAACGTCAACACAAAATGATCTATTGTCTAACAGTTCAAGTTATTGTTGTTCTCCTGAACTGATCCATGAAGCCATCGATGTTACCGGATGTTAAAGGTAGAACTGCTGACAGCTCCTCGGCTATGGTTTAAACAATCTAAACCCACTTTCATGGAGGAAAAAAAAAAACTAAAATATGGTAATGGTTAAAAACAAACCGCAACCTCTCTTAACACCAGGGTTTTATGTTTCAGGATATAAGGGAAAAAAAACTGTCTAGCCTGCTATAACTATTAAACTGCTAATATAACATTCTGGTTAGAAAATGGTAAATATGTATTTTGTTTCTGTTGAAGAAGTGAAGGTTTAAAGAAGATTCATGCTAGAGTGAAGCCTCAGTGATGGTGGTAGTGTGCGCGGATGCATCGGCCACCTTGTTCTTCATAAACTTGGAGTGGGATCTGTAGACCTCCATCTGTTTGATCTCCTCCTCTCTCTCCTCGCTGCTCAGAGCGCCGTTGGACTTGAGCATCATCACCTCCTCCTCCAGCTCTCTCATGCCGCGCTCCATAGAGCTGATCTTTGCATCCTGCCAAATAAATGAATGAAAAATTAAGACTAGGGATTTGCAGAACACGGGTTTAATCCCAACTACAAGCAAAACTGGATAAAACGTGATTGTATTCCCTGTATGTTGGCAACAAAGCGGGGTTTCAGTCATAAAAATATTGGCTAAAGCTTCTTAAATCTTATTTATTTATATTTCTTCATGTTCTGCCTATTTAGGGAATGTAACGCGTATACAGCTTATCTCAAAAGTGTTAGTACCGTCAGTTAAAATGTTTCATCACCATTAGCCAGATATTGATCCAATTTAGTTCAGCAGAAAAATAAAAAACATAAATTAGAAGGTAAATATAGAAACAAATAATTATTGTATAAGCATGGCTGCATTATCTGTGCACACTCTTGCTTAGATTAGTTTGGGAGCTGACTGGACTTGCTAATATTTTTCCTCTATGCTTTGCAAAAGTTATTTTGTAAGAAAGACCATCTTCAGACGGCTCCATAGATCTTCTGACAGATATGGTTTTTGACCCCAGCTATGCCAGTCAAAAACCTTATTTCTCTTGGATGTAAGCTTGGATGCTGAAACGTACAAACTCTCATCTTTATCTTTGTAGCTGAAACCTGAAGGTCTGTGGGAAGCGTTCATAATTTCATCCACCTTAACAAAAAACCCATTCCAAGAAAGGTAGCCTCAAAGCATAATGCTGCCACCGCCATGCCTCACTGTGCTTACGGCGTTTCTTTTCATGATGCACAGGGTTGTTTTTGGACCTGTGGCCACTAAATTCAACTTTCATGAGGTTTTAGGAGATCTGAGCTATACTTAGAGGTAATCTTTAGACAAAAAGGGTTTCTTTCCAGTTGCAGCCCTACTGCGTTGCAGGAATTCCTGCAAGGCAAATGTATTTGTATAGCACATTTCAGTACAGAGACAATGCAAAGTGCTTTACATGATTAAAATATAGGAAAATAAAACAATAAATAAAAGCAAGTTGGAATAAAATGTAGAAACAAAACAAAACATGGCAGAATAGAAACTAAAAGCAAGTATTAAAAACAGTTGGACTACAAAGTTGAACTAATGATGTTTCAGTAAAACAGTTTAACTAGAACAGTCAAAGATAATCCTAAACAAATGTGTTTTTAATTTTGATTTAAAGGAACTCAGGCTTTCCGGACTTTTACAGTTTTCTGGAAGTTTGTTCCAGATAAGTGGAGCATAGGAACTAAATGCTGCTTCTCCATGTTTGGTTCGTGTTCCAGGCATGCAAAGAAGGCTGGAGCCAGAAGACCTGAGTGGTCTGGATGGTTTATACACTGATAACAAGTCTGTGATGTATTTAGGTGCTAAGCCATTTAGGGATTTATAGACTAACAGAAGTATTTAAAGTACTAAAGATACAGGGAGCCAGTGGAAGGACTTTAGAACTTGGGTGATGTTCTCTACTTTCAGCTGATGTGCTGCAGCTTCTTCAGTGATGCAGTCGACTTCTTAGCAGCCTTTCTGGCCACTTTCTTTTAACTATTTTTGATAAAGATTCAGTCTTCTAAAGTCATTGTTGTCCAAATTGTCTTCTAATTAACGATGGATGTCTTTATTGTGTCATGGCGCAGAAATCTTGGGGTCTTGTTCACGAATGAGGGGAAGATGGAGCGGGAGATCGACAGGCGGATTGGTGCAGCGTCTGCTGTGAAGCGGGCGCTGTACCGATCCGTTGTGGTGAAGAGAGAGCTGAGCCAAAAGGCGAAGCTCTCGATTTACCGGTCGATCTACGTTCCTACCCTCATCTATGGTCATGAGCTTTGGGTCGTGACCGAAAGAACGAGATCCCGGATACAAGCGGCTGAAATTAGTTTTCTCCGTAGTGTGTCTGGGCTCTCCCTTAGAGATAGGGTGAGGAGCTCAGTCATCCGGGGAGGACTCAGAGTAGAGCCGCTGCTCCTCCACGTCGAGAGGAACCAGTTGAGGTGGCTCGGGCATCTGGTCAGGATGCCTCCTGGACGCCTCCCTGGAGAGGTGTTCCGGGCACGTCCCACCGGGAGGAGGCCCAGGGGAAGACCCAGGACACGCTGGAGGGACTATGTCTCCCGGCTGGCCTGGGAACGCCTTGGGATTCCTCCTGAGGAGCTGGCCCAAGTGGCTGGGGAGAGGGACGTCTGGGCCTCCCTACTGAAGCTGCTACCCCCGCGACCCGACCCCGGATAAGAGGAAGACAACGGACGGACGGACGGACGGGCGCAGAAATCAAATCCAGCTTCATTCCTAAAGCACTTTAAAATCATTAAGTTTTACAATGTCATTTTTAGGTACCGTTTCTTATGACTGATATAGTTGTACACTAAGATCCTCTTGATCCCTTCTAAACTCCCTGCAAACGATAACTGAAGCTAAAAAGGAGCAAATTAGGTAAAGTCAGGAAAACCTACCAGGATGACAATTTGTTTCAGGTTAAACAGATTCAATACAACTGATGACAGATGTGAACAGAAGAACCCTTAAACTGAATCAAAACCCGCTCCAGCAGGGTATACAGAATAAATGTCAAATTAGAGGAGGTAAAAAAAATATTTGTAAGGATTAATTCAAATAATCAATTAATCAATGATAAAAATTGTGTCTTATTTGGGTTTTAAACATTTAGGAACCACTGCATCTCTTTATTTTGCCAGAATTGTTTTGAGTTCATGTACCAGAGCAGAGTAATTTTTTATTTTAAGCCAGACAGCAAGACAAATTATAAAGGATTCTGTAATAAAAAGTTTTAATTGACTACAAAAATTAAAATAAAATAAGCTGCCTACCTTCATTTCGATAACCGTCTGCAGGGCCTTGGTCTTTGTCGATTCTGGAGCTGCCTCATATCTCCTGTGCAGCTCCTGAGAGACACACACACCACGATGGTCAGCGGAGGAAACAGAGGAGGACACAGTGGGATGAGGAGAAGGACGCACAGAGGAAGGAGAGTGTCGCTGCGCAGGAGAGGAGGCGAGGCCGGCTGATGGAAAGGGATGACGGGAGGGTTGGATGGTTGGTGTGGGCCTTGGAGCTGGAACAGGGAAGGACGGGGAGTGCTGGATGGGAGATCGGTGGGAAGGATGGGCTGAAGAAAAGACGACGTAAGAAGCAGAACGTGGAGGACAGGACGTGGACATGGGGACCGGATGGATGGAGTGGCGTCTGGGAGGAGGGGAGGGGGCAGGGAAGGACGGAGAAGGAGGAAGTGAGGGATGGCGTGATGGGGAAAACACGGGAGACGGCAGAAAAGGGGGGGACACGTGGAAAGGAGGTGGGACAGAGCTGGAGGGAGAAACCGGAGAAGATGGAGAGGTAGGGAGGAGGAGATGTTTCCTTCGAGCAGAAGCTCTGGATTTTAGATTCCTTGGCTCGATCTGGCCGTCCCACATAGTTCAACCGGAGAGGCAAGAGGCTGATAACACTGACACAGGTTCAGAAAGCGATCCAATCGGACAGCCTGAGGTGATGCTAATCAAAGTCAAAGTCCAAGTCTTTGTTATAAATGATTAGGATAAAAAAAATAATACAGAGGTATTGTATAACAATAAACACCAGCTGAGTTTGCTTTAACTGTTTAACCTGATACAGAAGTTTAATATTTATTTTCTGTTGTGTAATTATTGTGAGGGTGATATAAAAACTAGAGATGCACTAGGAAATCAGCCAGATTTCAGCTCCACCATCCCTGATCAGTGTCTAGCCGGTAGGAAACTGTAAAACCCAATCTTTTTCCAGTCATTGAACGCACCAAATCCAAGTCCTTACAGATTGCACAAACAAACAACACACAAAAAACATTAAAGTGGTAATATTTGATTTAATGTTTATTTCTTTCGTAAGTGACCACGGTATAAGCGGGATAATGCCCTTTGAGTTGTCCATTGTTAGAAATTAAAGTCGTCCATCAATTTCTGACAATGGACACATCATCGGGCTTTGGCCTTTACATAAATCCATCCATCCATTTTCCAAACCGCTTAATCCCTCATGGGGTCGCGGGGTTGCTGGTGCCTATCTCCAGCGTTCACTGGGCGAGAGGCGGGGTACACCCTGGAAAGGTCGCCAGTCTGTCGCAGGGCCTTTACATAAATATATTTTTTAAATATTTTGTATTTATTTAAACACCTGCATTCTTTTTTTTTATTCTATTATCTACTGAACGGCTGATTAAACTTAGGGCCTTATTTTCAAAGACTCCAAATAATGGCCACTAAATTGCGTTGAACTGTGAGAGCAAAAAGGGGGCGTGTTGCACCCGATCATCAAATATTACTTCCCTAGCGGATAAGACGTACAACACAGATTCAGTCCGCCCCATTTAAATAAATGAGTAAACTGCGTCTACTGCTGCTGGCAGGTTGGGAGCTGCTGTCAAAGAAAGAGGAAGTTCAAATCTTTCACAGGATCACTCCAGACACCCAGGATGCACAAAAACGTTTTTAACGAAAGGAGAATTTTGCTGTTAAACGTTGTCTTAGAGACAATAAGAATTATTCTTTAACATAAAAAAGAAAGGCTGTTTTGCTATTTTGCTTTGTACGAATGAATCACTTTGCGCTTGTTTTAATACGTACACGCCTTTTTAAAAGGCCCTTGGTCTTTTTGGCATTTAACTGCACTTTCACAATGTACATTTGAGTGAAATTTTGTTGCAAGACTCAGAGTAAAAAATGAAGACAAAAAAAACAACATTTTACATCTAAACATTTGTCATTTGAAGGGAACGTAGCAGCAAACCAAAAAAAAGACATCGTGCGAAGGACAATATGAATACTGTTACGCTCATTTTTAATGAGCGTCAGTACAACACTGATGTTTGAGAGCAACAAAGAAAAGTCAATAGAGCTCTTGAACGTGCATCAGTCCAGCTATAAACCTCCTGAACAACATTAAAGCTAACGTTAGCTGTTATTAGCCTGACGAACATTCCCCTCTGAGCTCCACTATGCAACGCTCCGCTGCAGGAATGCATCCGGAGAAGCAGCGAAACAACACACTAGCAGGCGCGAGGGTGCACATGTGCATGGACACCCTTGCCGCCACCCATCCACTGTTATGCTGAAAATAAATCCTGGTGAGGACCCTTGCATACAATTGTCCAAGGGCCTATTTCTGTTTATATGGGAGGGGGGGGATTGAGAGTGTAGCAGTCTTATGGGGTGGGAGGGGTCATTTAAGGTTGTTTGAGCCCTGGTCATGCAGTGTCTGTTAGCGGATGGAGGGAGGGAGGGAGGGATGGATGGATGGATGGATGGATGGATGGATGGATGGATGGATGGATGGATGGATGGATGGATGGATGGATGGATGGATGGATGGATGGAAGTGTTGTCAATATGATTCTCTCCACTGACCTCACCAATCTCTCTACACGTTTCCAGTCTAAGGTATTGGAGGCCCCTAACCTGACAGCTAAGCAGCTGGTCAGTGCGCCCTCTACTGTCCCTTCACAGTAAGTGATAAGGATGGAAGGATGGAGGGTTGCTCTTCTCGTACGTGGCAAAAAGTGCAGATGCTGCTGTGCTCTCTTGACCACAGCAGAGGTGTGGAGGGAACAGGCCAAAGTGTCTGTGACCTGCTCTCCAGGGATTTGATGCTGCCGACTCGCTCCACAGCAGCGCCGTTGATGAGGAGGGCAGTGTGACTTGGCTGATTTTTTTCCTGAAGTCAAGGAAAATCTCTTTTGTTTTGTTGACGTTCAGGATCAGATTGGTATTGTTACGCCAGTCCATCAGGTGTATTACCTCCTCCCTGAAGCCACCACAGTTGTGACATCCACATAATTAATGATGGGGTTCGTACTGAACCTGCCACGGCAGTCCAGGGCCATCTGGGTGAACAGCAGTGTGCTCAGTACGCAGCCCTGGGGAGAGCCGGTGCAGAGGGAGGTGACGTCGAAAGCGTTTTTACCAATCCGGGCAGACCAGAGTCTGTTTGTCACGAAATCCAGCAGCCAATTACACGGAGTTGCTCATTCCAGAGGGGTGTGGGGGGGTGATTGTTTTACTCAAGAATGGATCGGTGGTCTTAAAGCAGGATAAGACAACGTCAGGGGCCAGAAAGACATTAAATGTGTCTGGGTGGACTGTGGTCACCAGTCTTTAAGCACCCGTCCCGGCATGTTGTTGGGGCTTACAAGTGGCCTTACTTGACGGTAAGGGGTCAAGTAAGGGGGTTTAGAGAGGGGGGAGACATATGGTCCAGGGACACGAACCCGGGACGACCGTATCAAGCTCTAAGCCTCTGAACATGGGTCAGGTGCTTTATCCCTGCACTACCACAGAGACCCTAAATATCCAATTACTGACAAATATAAGCAATTTAACTGCAGAAAATTGCCACACATTAGCTGATATTTCAAAAGAGGTTTGCGCTGTTGAAACCTCATACATTTATTTTGATGTGCTCCTCTCTGTTGAAGTGGGAGTGAACACCATGCTGAAACTAAGAGAGCTGTCTGAGGCCTTCAGAAACAAAACAGCAGCAGCTATGTATCTGGTATGGGTTTTTCAAAGGCGTCAAAAGAATCTGAAATCTGTTTTTCCCACCATACAGAAAATAGTCTACAAGTGGAGGACGCAGAAAACAACCGTCGACACAACAAGGTCTCACCGTCCAAGGAGGCTTACCCTGAAAGAAGACTGCCAGAATAAAGCACGTCTCCAAAAGATGTCTACGGTGATTCTTGATTCAAAAGTGCAAACCTGTGCAGTCATGGAGACCAGACTAAAGTTTGCAAAAAGATTAAGCGGACTAAGGCTGGGACTTGTGGAAAAGTCTCTCTATGCAGATGAGTCTAAAACCAAAACGGAGGATATGGTTGGCATACACCAGATACAGCATTCCAATAAAATAACCTCATACTAACATTTAAAGGTAGAAATGGAAGTGTCATAGGCTGGGGATGCTTCACCACAAATTCTGCTGCATATAAAAGACTATCTGTAAAAGAAAATGTAGCTGAGGCAGAACTGGACCCTTCAATATGAAAATGACCCAAAACGTACTAGTAGATCCAACCAGGACTGGGGAAGAATTAAGAAATGGAAATCCTGAGATGACCGGAGACGCTGTGTGTGGAGTAGAAATGGACCCACCCCTACAAACATAGATGTTGAGGTGTGAGGCAAACTTTCCTCAGAGCAAAGTCAAAAACGGATAAAGGTCTACAAGAAGTATCTCCCTAAAGTTATTTCTGCTAAGGTGGGTTAAAAAGAGCAACAAGAGCCTAGGCTGTCATAACTTTTCAATTAGAGTATGAATTTTTGTTGAAATCCTTCATGAAATAAGAAACATAAGGCATTTTTTTATGGCTTATCCAAAATGAAATCCCTTTCTTTACCAAAGATAAAGACCAGAATAGACACAGATACATGAACATTGTTTTAAGACTGAATATTTAATGGAGGTGTCCAGTTCTTTTTTCCACATGACGGTAGAATTTTAAAGACCCCCAGGAATGGAAACTTGATAATCATGCTCTTTGCTTTTGCTTCTGCTGTCTCACACAAACAATGAGAGGAGACCCCTGCTCCTAACATAAATATTAGTGACCACTCACAGCACAAAGTATAGGAAACATGTATATTTTGATTCCTGTTAATAACAGTTTATAAAGAAAAATCTAAATAAGTTAAACAAATCCAAATTGGCAGTGAAAGCAATCAGTGGATCTCTGATAAAACTTTATTTTATTTTTTTAATCAGCCAAAGCAGGTTCTGTGTAAACAGATTTGTAAAATCCAGTGCTCTGCTAAACTGCGATTTAGCTTGATTTTAAACCTTGAATGTACACTTCACTTTATGATCTTGCAAGTCTTCTACCCGACTTAAAGACAGCCCTTTAATTAAGTGAACAGCAGTTCTCCCTCCCAGGAGGGACCATGCTTAAGAGCAGGAGGTATGGCAGCAGAATGGTGGAAAGACTAGTTTATTAATTAGTCAAGTGAAAAAAAGTGTCCCATAGGGGGGAGTGCCAGCGGTACATCAGGAAATTAGCAAGACCAATCCTCAACAGGAATTAACGTTGAAAGATTGCATAATGGCACTGCAGTTCCTCATGAGATTGCTTCCTGTATTTCTCCAAGCAGCAGCTGATGACACAGGACATTTGTGCAGAATTTTGGAGGAACCACGGCTGGGGATAGAGAACAAAATGCATATTTTGTTGATACAAACCTCTAATTATTGTTTGTAACGCTTTTAATCACATTGCCGTGAAAAGAAGTATTCATACCCCTTGATTATTTCCACATTCTGTCCTGTTGGAATCACCAACTTTATTTGGGTAGTAGACTAATAAAAAGTAGAGGATCATTTTTAAGTAGAAAGAAAATTATACATGGTTTCAAACATTTTAATCTAAAAAAAATAAAACATCTGAAACATCAGCTTTGGGGAAAACATCACTTCAGATATTTATTTGCCCAAAAGTTTGTAATCATTTTTCTTTCACTTCACATTTTGGCACATTAAAACTTCCTGTTTTCATGTGCCAAAATGTAAAAAAAGGTCAAGGAGTCTAAAATAATATTTCAAGGCAGTACATTTAACCAGTTTTATTCAATAAACCAGCAAAACAGCATATTTAAACATTTTGTGTCTAAAAAGTGCCATTCTTCTTTCGTCCAGTTCACATCTGTGAACACTAGGGGGAGCTGTTGTATAGCAAAAAAAGCAGCATCCTAAATGTTCAGGTCAAATAAATGGAAGAGACTTTAAGAAATAATGAAAAAGACGCAGGAAAACCTAAAAGAATCATGTAGGATAAGAACTACCTTCAGGATCATTTCTAATCTGACATGCCTGAATTTAGCTCATTACCAAAGCCGACCCAAACGGACAACACGCACCTCTCTGAGCTGAAGCATCTCCTTGTCTTTCTGCTCCAGCAGCCCCTCCAGTTGGTGGATGGTCATCTCCGCGTCGGCCAGTCGCCTCGTTCGCTCGTGGTCCTCCTCAGCCGCCCGCGACGACAGACCTTTACTCTGCAGCATCTCCAGCAACTTCTTTATGGACTCATCTCTGTTAGACGAGCGGGACACACGCGGGTCATGCAGCACCTGAAGCCTTTCTCAGCTGGGAGAAGTTACGCAACAGCCACAATGTGCGCGGGTCCCTACCTGGCGGTCAGGGTGTGCTTCTGCGTGTCTATCCTCAGCTCCATTTCTTCCACCGTCTTCCTCAGGAGGAAGAGCTCTTTGGCCTGCCGCTCAAACTCGCTGTGGAGTCGGAGGAAGTTCTCCTCGGTCATCTCCTGGGGGGGAATGGGCTGGTTTCCAAGTCGAACGGACTCCGAGTAATCGGATTGGAAGAGCTGATTGAGATCGCGCTGGATCCTGAGCTCATCTTGCAAGGCCTGGATGGTGCACTGGAGATGCTGGCAGGACAGAGAAAATGTTTAGTTAATAACCGGGAGCATGTCGGGATGGATGAAGTGATTATTAGAGTGCAATAAGACATTCTGGTAGAATAAATCAGGCTTTGGCTCACAAAAGTTAAAACTGACATGCGCTCTGTACGCCATAATCATGCCAGTTTTACCTCAACACACAGCCTGTTCTGTTACCACTGCTGTTTTTATGAGGTGTTCTTGGCCTCATCCCACAACATGCTGCGGGGATTATATTTCCCCCCGGTGACCTGTGAGCTCCTGGGGATCACAAGGTTGAGCTGAGGTAAGCTGTGGAGCAAAAGAACATTTGCCGGGCTCTAATCATCCTATTGTCTACTCGGCTGAGGATAAATAGGAGCCACCGGAGCTGAAACGCTGCCCGCTTTAGTGCGTTGCAGCGCGCTTTGTTTTGACAGCGACTGGAGATGTCTGAAGAACTGCTTGTCCTACGCCGTTTACCTGTGAGCATTTACACTTCAGAACCAGTGAGAAACGTTCGAGGGGAAACATCTGAAGAAATATAACAGATTCACCCAAAATTCCTATATGTGCATTTTTTAAATTATACACCATAGCTTCTGTCGCACTGGGTGCGCAGTTTCATTTGCAAACTACTCTCAAGAAAAATTAACATATATTTTGTTTAAAACTAGTTTATGTGCATTTTCCATATACAAATAGACATTTAATAGAATTGGGTTTTTATTTAAAGGTGCATAGCCACATTATTTGACTTTTTATACGCCAGTAGCTCACTCTGGTTGCATACAAAGTGTTTATGAAAGATTATCATGTCCGGCTGACGCGTTAGCCATTGTTCTGCCGTTTAACGCTTTGTTTTTGCTCAGCTTGTATGTAAGTACAGCCTTACGTGTTTATTTTTAACAAGAGAGGAAGTACAACACTGCGCATGCGCAACAGGGGTTAAATTAAGGAAGTAGCTAACAGCTTTTAGCATCTCCCAGCGAAACGATGAAGAAAGGTCCAAGATCCAGTGAAAAGAAAGATTCCAAGAAGGAAAAGACTGGAATGTCATTGAGAATACAGTATGAACGTTGGTGTTCACTGAAGCTAAACATGCCGATTGCTCAGATGTGATCGCAGAGTTGATTGACATGAGTAATCGTTCTGATATGAGACTCTTAAAGTTTCTATAGATTGTTGTGATTATTAAATATCGGTTAGTCTTCAATCACGCCGAGCTGCCGCTTTACTGCGAGGCATTGCAGAGGGTCAGGCTCGGTCTAGCATTATTTAATACTGTTTTATCATTTAAGCAAACTAGCATTATGATAGTTCTGCGATACTGCCAGTAGATGGCGCCATGCCCGTTTATATCTGCTAATCACGCCAGGCACTGGAGCTCTTTTTATCCACAAAAAGGACAACCAAAACATTATCAGGATGGAGGCTTGGCGTATATAACCTTATTTTATCATGATCATACTGTTTTTGGTCTTTTTTATAAGCATATAACGTGGCTATATACCTTTAATGTCCCAGCGACTAAAATACTTACATTTTTGCTGTAATTGTGAAATATGTGTAAAAAGCCTTAAAGGAAATCAATTGTTTATTGCAGCAGCAGAATCTCACAAATTCATTTTCAGATTTGTTTTTATTTTTTATTTGAGTCCATTTATTAATTGTAAATAAATTAAATTATGTTAGTCTGACAATTAACATCCCCTATGGTGTGTGTTTATATACATATACATGTGATAAATAAGCAAATTATTTAAAAGTATTGATTAAACATAGACCCAAGAAAGTGGGAAGTATATAAAATACGTAGAAAACGTTGCTTCTGGTCAACGTCAGTCTGGGAACAAAAAATAAAAACAACCTTGTTGAAGTTTCTTCATAACTTGACCACCTTACCAACGGTTTACCTTCTAAAATATTTTATACTGCATTAAAAAAAACAAGTGCCACTAAACATATTACAGCCATAGTGAGCCAGAAATTGTGACACTTAAATTACAAAATAGCATCATTGAAGTCCAGGCAGTTCTTCATGATATGCATAATGCATACAGTCATTGAGAGATTGAAACATTCGGCAAGTACTGTGCAGCTCAAGGTTTGAGCTTTCTGGTGCATTTAGAATATACTGGTTCATTTCAACTTTCTGAGCGATCTTTCAACATGCAACTTTGCCCAAAACACAGTAGAGATGTTGTTTTTAGTGTGGCAGTGCAGACCTGTAGGGCAAGTAATATCGCCACATATTGCTACTGTGATGAAAACATCCCAGAGACAACAATGAAGAGAACCTACAGCAACTCCAGCTTTATTAAATTATCATTACTATAAATATATAAAAGCAGTATATCACTAACACTCTTCTGCTCCAACCGATATTATTGCCGCTACTATTGCTACTGCTATTATTAATACACATACACAAATATGCTTTGCTATATATTTTGGACACCATTGATTTGCCTGAACACCTGAAACTGGAAGAAGAGACGGGGATCTATACAATTATCATTTTAATTATCCCACTAGTGATATTTATTGATTTGGAAGTTTATATATGCAGGATAGAGAAATATTCTTATATACTTGTCAGTGTAAATCACTGCAAGACGAACCAGCTTGCCTCATATATAGTGGTGAGGACAAGAAACAAGCTCCAGTCTGACTGATTCGTACTTTAAACCCTCCTACAGCGCGGATCAAGGCCGATCTCAAGCAACATCTGAGATACCGACAGAGACTGACAGAGGAAGCATATGTGTGTCATCTTTGCAGATGTGTTACCAAAGTGTGCTGACAGGTGCATATTCACAGCTAGCACGGGCAAAGATGATTTGACACAACCAGGACTGAGTCTGTGGCAGTTCAAACTCTTAAGTGACGGCATAGCGATGACTGCTTCAACGTGTCACACGTAACCTGTACAGGAGCATGGTCGTCACCTCAGGGCTCACGGTGTGTTCCCAGAACTGAAGACGGCACAGGTAGCAGAGAGGTGGGGGAAAAAAAAAACACGCAGATAAAAGAAGAAGTCACCAAAACAAGAATGGTAGGAGTTTAAAAATGAAAAAACAGATTGCATCATTCCCTGCGCCGTTAATCAGCACTGAAGAGCCGAAGAGAGTAGATGAAAGAAAGAGAAATGTCAAGTGAGGACGAAAAAGCAAAACAATTACTAGAAGCGAAGAGAAAGAGGAAAAGGTAAAGTAAAAGGGCCAGACAGGGATCACCCAAATACCAAAAGCTTGCATAAAGAGAATCCACGCAAGTAAAAAAAAAAAAAAAAGGTCTGCAGATCTCCAGTTTATGTTTCCTGACACCCAGGACAGAATCGTGTTTGTTTTCTCTCCCCCCAGTTTGTTTATTCCTACGTTCCCACTGACACAAATAAAAAGATAATTAACGGTTTTATCATCTTGATCATTTTCTGCCTCGGTTGTATCGCCCTGTGTGAATGTGGGTTAGTTTGCTGACTCACCCAGTAGAGCTGTCTAACACAAATAGGTTGATAGCTGACATTTCTGGGACTTCCCTCAAGACTGAGAGGGAGAGGAGTGGAGAAAAAAAAAAGAGAGACTCTTTTTCTTCCCCGTGGTTTATTCTCCTGCTCTAATCTCACTGCCTTTATGCCAACAACACCTCCTGTATCATATACTACAAAGCTGGCCCGATCCAGCTGTCAAAATATTCCTCAACAAGCTTAAATTAAGCTTATGGTAAACAACACAGTTAAAGTGTTATTAAAAATTGATGATTGATCAGCCACCTAACAAAAAACATCCGTATTGGTTATTTCTTTTAACTAACAAAAGATTGTTAATCCCAGTTCATAAATGTTTGCCATGTTCCTCTGCGGCAGACTATGTTCACTCAATTTTGCGGCCTCTAAAACCTGACAGCATGCATGTAACCCCTTAGTACACATCCAACACATCTAATTACCTTCTGAAGTCCCCTAACTTGAAAAGAAATGTCCGCCTGAGGGTTATTTCATTTCTGCCGTTCTGTGAAGGCCTCAGAGTTTTGTTGGAGTACAGACGGCGTAATGAAGACTATGGACAAAGTTAAGACATAAAAAAAAAAAAAAAAAAAAAAACATATGCAATGCTTTGAACACCTCTTGAACCAATGATCAACCCGATCCCTACATAGAAATCTACTTTTATTGTTATAGCTACAACTTTTTTTAATCAAAAAGATGAATTCATCTCAAAAATAATACATCCACAGAATGTCAAGAGTGGTGCAAAATATAATTATTCATTTTACTGAAAAATATATAGTATATGAATAACTTTTATAAATTCTGCACCAAGAGGAATAGTAGGCTGAAGTCACGTGAGACTTGAGACCGTGATAGCGCTGAGAAATGGCTTCTTCTCGGCATTCTCAGATTCAAGCGGACCAAAAAAGAAGAAAGACGAGGGTGAACGTCGGTCAAGGTTTTGAGTCTTTGAGCGACACGTCTGGAGAAAAAAATCACCCGGCTCACACCTTCCCTGCTCTAAAGCATGGTGGTAGGAGCATCCAGCTGTTGAGATGTTTGTCTGTGAGATGACAGCAGCCAAGGATAGAGATCCTTTAGGAAAACCTAGACAAACTAAGACGGCGATTGCTCTTTCAATGTAACAATGACTCGAAGCACACAACCAAGATAACAAAGGACTTTCTTCAGGAGCAGTCTGTCAATTTCCTTGAGGGGGGCCTCTAAACCCACACTTAAATCCAAATGAGCATCTCTAGAAAGACCTAGAAGATATCCGTCTACCAGAACTGTGTGTCGACCCTGACTGAGCTGAGAAAGAACCGCATTGAAGAACGTCAGAAAACAGCCATAAACGATTGTGCCAAGCAAAGAGTGGCACAGGCAAGAGAACATGATGCTGTAATTTCTGTTAATCTGACTAATTCTACGGTTTATTATATACAATTGTTTAAAAAAAATAGCTGAATCAATTCTGGTAGAAGGCTATAACATATAATAGGTATAAATCAAAGTGCTGTGAATACTTTCTTACAGCAGTAGGATTTATAAGCATAGCGATGACCTTAATAAACGCTGAAGAAATTACCATTCATGTTCACATCAAGCCTCTAAATGTGGTTTCTTATAGAAATGGATGTCCCTCACATTAAAAAACACTCCCATACACGAACATGGAGAAAAAAAAACTAACAAACAAGTTGGCCTTTCTCAAGCAACTGTAAATCAAGCGGACTTCAGCAAGAAACCAAGCAGATGCAGTACGAGCACTGGCACACAACTTCAAAAGGCTACATACGAGGAATTCAGAACGAGAGAGAGCGCGCACCTCCATGCAGCTGGAATGCAGAGCTGAGAAATGCCAGACCGCGACAGAAGGAGCAGAGAAGGAGTAGGAGAAAAGTATCCAGATTGAGAACAGAGTAAGAAAAAAAAAAGAAAAAAAAAAAGAAAGAAAACAGTTTAACTTTGCCAGAAACAGAAGGAAGCGAGAGGGCGATAGGACGAACGGTCCGGAGACGAGCTTTATTTTCTCTTCTTGGTTTTCACCGAGCCGCCTTTGGCACCGTCAACTTTGACCCTGGCAGGCACTTCCTGATTCCACAGAGGACGGAGGAGTTCACCCAAACACAGATATGCAACCATAATCACACACATATGAGCTGGAAAGAGTCATAAAAAAAAACAACAACAACACACAAACAAGTCGTGTAAAAACACAGAAAGCGATCTCGCTGATCCAAAAGCCACGTTTATATGAAAACCTGCACGTCTCTCCTGCTTTACCCGCTTCGTTACGGTTTTATCCGATGCGGGATACTGTGTGAGGGCCTGGACTTGATCAGATGTGACAAGATAACAATCAATCCAATTAAACAATGATGCCCATTAAATCTTCTCCAACGGCCCTCGTATGTTTTGCAAGACAAACATCCTGCAGGATATCAGCTACATGCGCGGGGCACGCGTCAGTGATGAAGATACTAATTCACAGATGAGACAAGACGCCTTTCTAAGAACACAGATGAGTACAGCAGACCGTGGACTGGATGAGCGGTAATCTCCTCATATTTTAATGAAGTAAGATACTGTCAGCAGGAACTGTAATCAACCTTTATCGTGCATGTTGGATATGAATTAATCCCCCCCCCCATACCACCCTTTCTGCATTGAGATCTAAACAATAAGCAAAAAGCTTCAGGCTCTGTGCACTCCTATTGACAATATTTCTGTCCAGGAGCGATCCTGAAAAACTGGTCCATGCATTTGTTACTTCAAGGCTGGACTATTGTAATTCTTTACTATCAGGAAGTCCACAAAATGCAGTTCAAAGTCTTCAGCTGATCCAAAATGCTGCAGCAAGAGTTCTGATGAAAATCAACAAGAGGGATCATATTTCTCCAATTTTAGCTTCCCTTCATTGGCTTCCTGTTAAATCAAGAATAGAATTCTTCTTCTAACGTATAAAGCTCTTAATAATCAAGCTCCATTATATATCATAGCTCTGATTACCCCGTATATTCCTAATAGAGCACTTCGCTCTCAGACTGCAGGTCTGCTGGTGGTTCCTAGAGTCTCTAAAAGTAGAATGGGAGGCAGATCCTTTAGCTATCAGGCTCCTCTCCTGTGGAACCAACTCCCAGTTTTGGTCCGTGAGGCAGACACCCTGTCTACTTTTAAGACTAATCTTAAAACTTTCCTTTTTGACAAAGCTTATAACTAGAGTGGCTCATGATACCCTGAGCTACCTCTATAGTTATGCTGCTATAGGCTTAGGCTGCAGGAGGACATCAGGGTCTATTTTTCTCACTCTGCTGATTTCTACTGTTCTCCGGTTTTGCATTACATTGAAATGACTGTTGTCATTTCAGCTTTTAACTTTTTGCTCTCTCTCTCTTTTCTTCATAGTAGGTACACCTGGTCTGACGTTCTGTTAACTGTGACATCATCCAGAGAAGACGGCTCACCCGCTACTTCCATCTAATGTAGAACAGATTACTAGATCAATGTGTGCTTCTGTGCTTTTTTGTTTCTCTTGTTGTGTCTCTGCTCTGTCTTCTCTAACCCCAGTCGGTCGAGGCAGATGACCGTTCATACTGAGCCCTGGTTCTGCTGGAGGTTTTTCCTGCTCGTTAAAGGGGAGTTTTTCTTCCCACTGTCCCTTCATGCTTGCTCAGTATGAAGGATTGCAGCAAAGCCATGTACAATGCAGACGACTCTCCCTGTGGCTCTACGCTTCTCCAGGAGTGAATGCTGCTTGTAGGGACTTTGAAGCAATCAACTGGTTCCCTTATATTGGAAATTTTCTGATTGATTTTGACTTTGTAAAGTGCCTCGAGATGACATGTTTCATGAATTGGTGCTATATAAATAAAATGTTATTGAATTGAATATGGGCCATACTGAACAGACAGTAAACCTCCAGTTGCTCCCATCAACTGTGTCTCATTGATTTGGACCACCAGGTGCCCACCGGTGAGCGAGTTGATTCTTCCCAGATTCTTTCCTGGCATGTCCTAGTAAGAGGAGAGTCCGTCATAGTCCCAGCAACCCCTGGAAGGACTTTACAGGCGCAGCTCAATAAGTTTTAATATCATTAAAAAGTTATCTTATTTCAGTAATTTGATGAAAACACAGAGATTCACAAATTATATCATACAAATTTTAGGGTTTGGTTAGTTACGATAGTAAAGGCTTGAGGCTAATGAACTGGCTTTCTAAAAAAACTCTTAGAATACAACACAAACAAAAATCCCATCCACAAGGAGGTCATTATTTAAGAAGCTGGCTGTCAAGAGGGCTATAACCACACGTTATTGGAAAATTGAGTGGAAGGAAGAAATCTGGTTAAGGGTGTAACTGCAACCTTGTATTTTCAAACCCAGCCTATTCAAAAGTTCAGGGGACATGGACTGCAGCTGGAGTCAGCTTCGAATGCCTCCAAACACAGAGGTATTCAGGTCACGGGCCACAACCAGAGACAGCATCAAAGGTATTTTACCAGTAAATTTTGCATTTCATTTGAAAATCAATGCCCTAGAGTCTGGAGCAAAAACGTAGAGACAAAAAGCCCATGTTGCTTTAAGTCCAGTGTAAAGTTTCCACATTATTTAAGGAGCCGCGCCTATGGCTACACAATGTATCGCAAAGATGTCGTCCTTGTGGCCTCAGTGTGTGCAATATTCATAGTGCAAATAACTGTTTGGTGTGCAATATTTATGGCTATTATATTCCAAGTATTATGAACTTGCATTATACATGCAAACGTAATGTTTAACCGGTTGGACGAAGTCTAAGGGCAGCAGATGATCACATCAGGAACAAATAATCAAAATCCTAAAGGTAACACAGTGCAGGTCATCTGTTAGTGTTGGTCCGCGGTGCTTTCATCAAGTTCAAAGTCAGAGCAGATGTCTTCCAGGACATTGTAGAGCACCCCATGCTTCCCTCTGCTTGCAAGCTTTATGGATATGCTGATTTAATTTTCCACCACGATTTGGCACCTGCCTACACCACCAAAAAGGTACCACTACCTGCTTCTGCACCCAGCACCAACAATGTGGATGACCGGAAGGCTGCTTTTAAAGCAACCTGGGCTTCCATTACACCTCAGCAATGCTGATCACCTCCATGCCGCGAAGCGTTGATCCAGTAATTCTTGCAAAAGGAGAACTTATCCAGTATCGCACATACTGTAGGGACAAGGAGAGACTCTTCTGTAATTTTTAATTGGTTTAATATAATATTCACATTTTTTGACAAAGTAAATTATTGGTGGTCACTATCTATAAGCAACTTTGAATTTTTTTTTAATCTGAAACAATCTTTTAAAAAAAACATTACCAGGTTCACTTCTTCAATGAAATTACTGAAAATACTGAACTCATTTCAGTAATTTCATTGAAGAAGTGAACCTGGTAATGGTTTTTTTAAAAGATTGTTTCAGATAAAAAAAAATGTTCCAAAAAAAGCAGCTATCAATAAAAACAAAAGAGAAGGAAATGAATGGCCATTTTCAAGCAGTTGTTCACTTAATTAGTAATACTATTACTGAAACATGACAGCTAACGAACAATCTCATTTTAAGTGGGCGTTCTAGGGGAGAAAGATCTCTAAAAGAAAACTTTTTTCCAGAGACAATTGAATCTCCTGCATAAGGCAGAAAGAGTAAGAAGAGGTGAACTGCACTATTGTTAAGCAACACCTACACAAATATGATCGTGAGAGTGAGAAACACATCCTAATTACAAAATCCCCACAAAACTCACATTTACTGAAACGAGAAGCGAGGAAGAAAACCATTAACATTATGTTAGAAACTGTCACAATCATCTTAGTCATTGTCAAATTTGTAGACAGCTAGCAGTCATATAGAAAAATAGCTACATAATAGAACCAATTACACTAGAAATAAGATTCTCACTGCAGATAAGATAATGACTGCTGATAAGAGCTCCACAGAACCCCTACTGACAAAATTCTAACTATTATCTACTATTAACTATTAACTACTATCAGGGTAAATAAGTAGACCATGGTTCAGGCTCAAGTTAGACCAAGTGGCACACAAAATATTTTGCTCCAGACAAAGAAAATTCAATGCACACAGATTTGAAAAGACACAAACACACGATCTACACCAATGTTTTGTACATATAAATAAAAAAAGTATCCACATCACATAATCCGTCTTAAGAAATGCTTATTTTATAGCTCTATAAATCCTGCAAATCAGGAGAAATACGGCCTCTCATGCAATTATTATATTTAATAGAAAATATTCAAATGTAGCTGATTCAGAAAAGAAAAAAATATATTCTCTTGCGACAAAATCAGCAATCAGTAGAATTTAAACTTGATTTAGAGGGAGATAAAGGAGGACGGGACAAGAGGAAATCAGCTTGTGAATACAGTGACAATTTTTTCCCATCCTTCCCTCTGGCCACTGCTCATCTGTCGTCCAAAATTAAGCATCACTTCTTCATTACTCCTCCATCTTATCCCTCGCTTATGCGGCTCTCGCAGAGTGAGTCATGCTTCCCCCCCGATTTCACAAACAAGACACGCTGTGACAGAAAAACACATGTACACACATTCAGATGGACACAAACACACACGCCGAGCACACGCTGAAGCCCACATGCGGAGACCCGCATGTGATGTTAGAAGCAGCGGTCATGCTGTGTGTGTGTGTGTGTGTGTGTGTGTGTGTGTGTGTGTGTGTGTGTGTGTGTATGTGTGTGTGTGAAATGACCGTGAGGGGTTTGAGAGCATCGCCCACTCAGGCATTAGACAAGAGGAAGATTAACACACTTTTAAGTTTCTCTGAGGATAAAGGTGGAGGATGGAGAGGATAACGAGGAGGAGGAAATTGATTTTGAAAAAAAGATGAGAGCCTATTTCCACAGGAACAAGAGAAGGCATACCCAAGTAGAGAAGGAGGAGGGAAAGTTGTAAAAGAGGGAAAATATGAAAGCAAAACATCAATTTCCAATGTGCATTCCAGTCGGTGAGATTGTAAAACCACAATAATCTCCTCCAAAGAAAACTGTTAACCTGATGATCTGTAACCTGATAAAAACCTTTTGGCCCTATTCCTTAAAGTGTGCTTGGGACAAAAACAACAAAAAGTTACTTTTCATCACACGGACATTAGAATTGCATCTAAGGCTGAAGCAATTCTAATCATCTTAAAATTGGGCTGTACCACTAATTACGTTTGCAATATAAACACCAAATCACAAACCAAATCACAGAGGCATGCAGCGTAACATGTGGTCACGTAACATTTAATGGGAATAATAGTACATTCCATTTGTCCTCGGTAGTCCCGATTCTCGACCAAAAATTTAACTGGAACGGCCCCGAAAGCCGCTATTACATGTCGGAAAGTCGACACAGCAGGATGGTACCCAACATTGGCATTCATGATGGCTGCTACTCGCAGCAACATCGAGTAAAACCTCATACTTTGACTGTTTTTAGCAGCTCTCTACTATTTATGTAACATTTAGTCAGTCGTACAGGGGCTACCTTTCATTGTTCCTCAGACGGGATGTTTCAGCTGTTTATCTACACAACATGCCGACCAAGCACAGCGTTATTGTCATTGTAATTGTTTTAACAACATTGCGCGCGTCCATGCGCCGGTGTGCTGTCTAAGGTCGCACATGTCGAGCTAAAGTTAAAACAACACAGAGAAATGTGACTAACCTGTATCGGCACGTCAAAAACCACAACAGGGACCTTCCTGATTACTATATGACAAAAATACCATTTCCCCCCCTTACACTTGTCACTAAGAACAGGGTTCTTAGTTAATTCGACAGGATTTTGTTTTTGTGAAGTAATAATTTATGTGATAAATTATAGTTATTTGTTAATGTTATTTGCAGTCTAATCATCAGAAGTAATATTCATTTTTCTAAGTGCACCCAATATTTGTCAACAGATAGCCACTTCAGTTTGTGTCTTTTTCCATTTAGGGATCAGTGATATAATTTCAGTTTATTAATTGGATCAGACTTAATTGGATAAGTACTTGACCACCAGAAATGTTCAGGAATTTCACCATTGCATTAAGTACCGTAAAGCTGTTTATTACACAGCCTTGTTTGTTAGCTGTGCTCAGCATATTATGTTGAACAAGGATGGAAGCTCAACTCAACAAGCTATTCTCTTGAAAATAAAATATTTGGCTCAATACAAAAAGTAAAATTTCATGTTTTAAATAGACCTTCTCTACAAACATGTATATCTACAGGGCATATTTGCTGCTTGTAAATAATGCACAGGAATATCTAAATAAAATCGCAATTAAAAATTTGGTTGAAAGAATAGCAATTTTGATTTTTGGCAAAATCGCACAGCCTTAGCTTAGTTTTGACATAAAAGCTTCTGATGTGTGCAAGAAAAATGAAGATGAAGATGGGTTTCATCTTTTAGGATCGAATATGCATCCAATTCCACTAAAGGGTTGCTCCAGCGGAAGAAAACGGAAGTTTTGCAGTGGCTTACATGGAGTCCAGAACGAAACGTGACAAAACATACACTGCTCAAAAAAATTAGAGGGACACTTGGAAAACACATCAGATCTCACATGGAGGGTGAAAAATCATGCTGCATATCCCGGCTGATGTGGAATGGGTAATGTGTTAGGAACAAAAGGAGGCCACGTTTGATGAAAATGAAAACTATCAACCCACAGAGGGCTTAAGCTGAAGTCACTCAGAAAGTGAAACTGAAAAACCGATGCAGCAGGCTAGTCCAATCTGCTGAAATGTCATTGCAGCAACTGAGAGCGGTACTCAATAGTTTGCACGCCATCCACGTGCCTGTATGCATGCCTGATAATGTTGGAGCACGCTTATAATGCCATGATGGATGGTGTCCTGAGGTGTCCTCCTCCCAGATCTTGACCAGGGCATCACTGAGCACCTCAACTGTCTGAGGCGCAACCTGGTGACGTTGGATGGACCTAAAGGCGATGTTCCAGAGAAGTTCTGTTGGGTTTAGGTCAAAACAGCATGAAGCCCAGTCAATGGTATCAATTCCTTCATCATCCAGTAACTACCTGCGTAATTCCTACCCCAAGAGGCTGAGCATTATCATGCACAAGGAGGAATCACTGAAAGGTCTAACCATGGACCTAAGGGTTTCATCCTGATACTAATTGCAGTCAGGGTGCCATCACTTAACCTGTTCAAGTCCGTGTGTCCCTCCATGGAGATGCATTCCAAACCAACACTGACCCACCACCAAACTGATCATGCCAAACAGTGCTGGAGGCAACATAACCATCACTACAGCTGCTCCCGACTCTTTCATGTCCGTCACATGAGCTCAGAGTGAACCTACTGTCATCTGTGAAAAGAACAGGGTACCAGTGCCATACCTGCCGATCCCCCCGTGTTCTCTGGTAAACACCAGCCCAGGTCCACGGCTGCTGGGAAGTGTGCACAGGCCACCATCAAAAAAGTCTGTTTCTGATGGTTTGGTTAGACATTCACCTTAGTGGCCAATCGAAGGGCACTATTCAGCTCTGGTAGGACTTATGTTCCTCCTTGACTTTTCCCCATTTTGTTCCATTACAACCATGTACATCCATGTATTTTATTTGAACTTTGGGTGACACCTCAACACAAAAGCAAAGCAATTGTCAAGTAAACCAAGTTTAACACCTGGCTGTCAACATTTCCTACAGGTCAAAATTGAAAAGTGTGGTGTACATTTGTAATCAGCCCCTCTGAGTCAATAATTTGTAGAGCTACCTTTGGCTGCAAGTCCTTTGATGCATCTAGATACTGAACTTCTTACCCAATCATGTTTTCAAAATAACTCAAACTATGGCAGAATGGATGAGAACTGTAAATCTGTATAAAGCAATTTCTGAGTGTTGCCAAAGATTCTCATTTAGAGTTGGGTCCGGACTTTGACTGGGCCATTCAGACACATGAACTGTGCACTGATCTAACCTATTGTATTGTTGTTGTGGCTGTATATTTAGGGTTGTTGCCCCGTGGGAAAGTGAACCTCTGCTTTCTGCCTGGGACTCTTCCAAAAAGGTCAGATTTTTGACATGCACGACCAATAGTTTTCTTTTTGATAGATTTCCCAACCTGAGCTTCATATATCTGCAGTTACATCAAAGTTACTTGGCTGCTTGTTTTAGTAATGTTCTCATTTGCCATTGACCTGTCTCATGTACTCCTTGGCCCTTATGATGCCATTTATTAACTAATGTCCTGGGAGACTGTATTAACTAAATATGTGCCCCCTCAATGCAACTTGTAGAGGTTATATACAGATATCAAGGAGCCCTACTACAAATGCACACTGCAATTTTCAGATTTTTATATTCATAATTAGTTTGTCTTGGTCCATTTGTGGTGGTGGTGGGTTTATCAAGTGTAAAAACTTTGCAACCAGGTTATTGCACCATTTTCTGCCAAAGTTGTGTTTGCATAATTGCATAGATTTCAGCAGCAGAAAGGGCAGAAGTGGAAAACCAGTGGGAGTGGCTGCACTGTAAGTCTGTTCACTCCCTGACAACTTCTCCCAGAGTCGGTCCTTATAAGGAAAGACATGGCTACCGCAGAGAGAGAGAGACAGAGAGAGGGAGAGACGCACTAATGTAGAGGGAGAAAGTGGATGGAGTGAAAACTTCACAAAGTCACAGCTTTGTGTAAAACAAACTCAACCTCTCTTTCCTTTCAGTTTCACATCAGTCCCTGATAAATGAACGCAGCGAGTGTCGTTTCCCCGTTCGACTTAAAGTTTCATAAGCCTTCTGCGTGTGGAAGCCTCCGCTCCTTCCCTCCTCTCCCTCAGCAAAATTTTCACCACACAAATCCTTCGTCATGTTTCTAATCCATACCTCCTCCCTCCTCTCAGCCTTTTTCTACCCTGCCCTTACTCCCAGTATTTATTTTTTCCCCCCCGTCTTTCTCTCCCCCACCTATCTCTCCCTTCTGGCTGAGCAAACACGCAGGTTTAACAACCATCTGTTACTGATGAGCATTCATAGGTGGAAAAACACACAGAGAACATACTTCAAATCTCAGGCAGACACAGCAAAGCCCAGAAAAACAACAAAAAAAACAGTAATTATATCACTCTTTCTAGCTGTTCCTTAGGTTTAGAAACACTAAATGAGTGAGAAAGCTCACACACACAAAGACTCAAACAGGAGAGGAATGAGTCACAGGTCTGCAAGCAGAACGGAAGGAGCAAGAGGAGATGGAGATAGGATTGTTGCTGCACTCAAAAACGCCACTTTTAAAACATTTCTGCAGAGCCTGCTCGCTGCTTTCCTTCAGGGCCGCTCCGTGTAATATTCACCCTGACAAACAAAATCACGCTCAGATTTTTTTCCTCCACCGAGCATCAGTTTTTGCTACTGCTTGCTGTGCAGAAGCCAACATCAGAGGAAAGTTTCAGAGGCTTCACCACCTCTTTTGTCTGCAGAGAGCAGCTCTGCTGCTACAGGAAAATAAAAAATAAAAAACAAGCACATAATCGTAATGCATTTGTGCAGGGGGGAAAAAAATGCAACATAAGAATAGACAATTTAAAGCAGCACCATGTAAGTTTTGACCCGAGTAATTTCAGATATAGTAAATGATTTTTCAGGTGCACCATGCAGCCTGCCCTTGTAAAAAAAAAGGTCGTTTATGTAACTTGAAAGGGTCGGATCTGTCGCTAAATGGTCTAGGTCACATGACCCATTCTGTTTAACAACAAAACAAAACAAAACAGATATGACACCCGATCAGACATGTTTTTGGTTCCCAGATCCAGGATTTAATTTAGAAGGGTGACATCTCAATCAGCTGGTCCAGAGAGGTCTGCTATCAGATTCCAAAACACAGAGGGAGATTGTTTGATTTTGTGACAGAGCAGTGTTGCCATTGGCCTTTAGGGGCGCTAAACCTGGAAGTTGCAGGTATAGCGCCCCCAGTGGCTAAAAGTTACATGCTGTTGCTTTAAAGAAGCCAAATCATGCCTTTCATTTTAAGTACATAACTACAAAGAAGCAATGAAAACACAGTTTAAAACATGCAATTTGTTGGCAGAGCTAAAAGGGTGAGTGTGAGCAAGGTGGTCTGTGAACCTGACTTAGTTGAACCAGTTCTGAGAGGAGGAATGGCTGAAAATTCAAGCATACCACTGAGTGAGGCTTACACTTTAGACCTGAGTCACACAGTTTAAAAGGAGATGCACCTTTTCATCCAGTGCATGTAAAAAAAAGCAAAATCAGGGGTTAACCAAAGAGAGCATTAACCAACCACAAATACAGAAGCAATAAAGAAATGGCCTGAAAAAGGAGAGAAAAGCAAGGATTCAATACAGAACAAGAGCACTACCAATCTAAGGTATGACACACTAAATAAATTATCCATAAGTGTGATCCTAGAAAAAAACCTGAACCAATAGAATTCCTATTGCAAGATGCAGAGAAAGGGAAGATAAAGAGATCGCCAAACCTGATGCAAGTTAGATATCAGAATTCAATCAAAAGAAATAAAAATATCAGGATATCAGCTGAATGATTAAAGCTGCAAGGGTACAGCGGATATAAAAAAAAGCCCACTCAGCTTTGTTCAGATGGCAGTTTTTTCTGCTGTTAGTAAATTAGACCAAGGTAAATTATTTAAACATTTACTCTGTATAATACAACAAAGAAAATAATCAGTTAGGAGGAAAAAATTCAAAATAAATAAAAATATACTGTAACAACCTGTTTGAAAGCATGTACACATCCATAAACTAATAGTTTTGATTCACTCTTCTTTAGTGGGAGTAGATCAGCAATAATGTCCACTCTGCCTTTTAAAAGGTTCAGCTCTCTTCAGGTCTTCTGCCACGTTTAGTTTTGGACGCTTGCTTATTCAAACTTTTCTTTGTAAGGGCCATTCGACGGACACCCCTCTCTCAGTAAAGTGCACGCTTGGCTTTTTTTCTCCAGGAGATCACTTTTTACACCACATGTCAATCCATTTTGTGCAGAAAGCCTCATGTAAAAGTCACCGTGTTTTGAAAAAGGTGGCCTTCTATTCAAAATCTAACATTTTACTCCTCATTGCATTCATCGTGATTTACTTCCATTCTTGGTCTCCGGATTCTCTTTGCCCACACCAACCCACCACTTCAAGTCTTTTCATCCCCTTTCTTACGTCCAGTCACATCAGCCTCCATCAGTCTGCCCGATCTCGACATTTCATCTGCTTCCTCAGCTCAGTTTCTCCTCATCATCAGTTCCTTTCTTTCCCTCCCGCCTCCTGGAACTCACTTTCTATCTTCATCCATCCCTCTGTCTCCTGATTTACTCCCTCGTCCCTTTAAACATTTTACGCACCTTTACATTTCACTCCATCTTCCTGATCCATTATTCGCCAGCAGCCACACCCCTCTCTCTCTCCCGTCTTTTCTTCCGCGACTATGGCAGGGTACAGATTGCTGGGCAAAGCGTTTCTAAGAGCCAGCTGGCACCCAAAACTCTTGCTGGGGCCATTTCTTTCCCCTCTTTTCTGTACGTTGAAAAGAAACCCAGCACAGGAAGCTTTTGGCAACATAAATTTCCTTTAGATTTGAGCTCCGCAGAGACAACCTCAGTGCTGGGGCAAAGTAATGAAATGAGAACTGCAAGATGCACAAAAGGGATTCTGCTGTAATGAAATTAAGTGCTCTGACGTGATTATAAGTCTTCACTCGGGGACAGAAGAAGGAGTCGATTCACAGTGGTATGCATCATTCTGTCAGCTGTTTCAGTTTTGATGTGTTCCAACAAAACAAGCAAATACCCGTTTTACTTGGGATAATTCAAACTCTGATGCCTCAACTAAGATGTTTTACAAGTGCTGCATTAAGTTACAGCCATTAGACTTTAGGATAAAATACCTCTTCCTCTAGGAAAGTTACTTAACTAACATAATTAATCAGACTCGATCTCAGTTCCAGGAAAAGAGTTGCTGACAGCCGATCATTAATATTAGTGATTAATGTTCATTATAGCACTGTTGCCTTGCAGCAAGAAGGTCCTGTCTATGTGCATGGAGTGTGCATGTTCTCCCTGTGACTACATGGCTTCTCTCCGGGTACTCCGGCTTCCTTCCACAGTCCAAAAACGTGACCGTTGGGTTAATTGGTCTCTCTCTAAATTGCCCCGCCTCTGACCCCATGACCGCTGGAGAAAGGCACCAGGATGGATTGATGGATGGATGTTCATTTTTTAAGATGCATACATGCATTGCCCTTTAAACTTGTTGGCATCCTTGGAAAATACGCAACTCTAAAGTTTAGATGTTTATAAAATCTTCTCCGTTCTTTTCATTTTGTTGCACAACAGACCAGCAATCCTCCAGAGTCCGGTTCCTCGTCTTATAATCTTCTTTTCTTCAGCTCTCTCCACGGCCTTTCAATAGGATTGAACTATTCATGGTGATGAAAGAAGATGTTTTTGTGTCAGGTGAATAACTTCTGCACAGATTTCGGCATTTGTTTTGGATCAATACCCCTTAAAAAAAATTTAACGGCGATACATTTTCGGTTAGTTTTGCAGTTATCAACAGATTCTGATTTAAAATATTCTGGCATTTCTTATAGTTCATGATGTCATATATTAAAACAAAGACTCTCTGAAGGCTGATAAAATCTTGAAATTGAGATTTTACAAATGACATACGCCAATAGTGTCAGAAACCTCACCATGACAACCATTTAAACCAACACCCAGTTCATCAAGCGACTAGGTATTTAAAGAAAATAGGAGCAGACTTGTCAGACTTTGGCGTCAGCTGATGGCTGCAATAATTGTTCTGCAGACAACAGATCAGCTGGGTGGATGGACCGATGCTCTGATTTCTGGCTATGATCAGAGGAAGATACACTTGACAACCATTGTTGCATAAGAGGAAAAGACAGATGACGGGACGAGGCAGAAGGGTGTAAAAGAAGGACTGACAATCTCCATTTTTCTGTCTCATCTCCATCCCTCTCATCCGATCTCTCACCCGATGGTAAAGGGCCGCCCAGGTGTAACAGGCGATGTGCTCAGCTGTCTGTCCGAGTTTAACTCCTGCAGCCACACCAACAAGCAGCAACGCACTGCTGCTTTGATTTTAGCGCAGATAAAGCTGGACCCATCGTATTACCCTAGAACCAATAAATGCATACGCCCTAACCTACGAACAACTGGCCTTACATACATCTAGAAAAAAGGCGGCAATGAGACTGAAGTTTGCTCCATGTGCAGACAGACACACGTGAGTACGCTTCTTTTTCCCACCCGCGCTCTGACCGTTAACTTAAATTATTCACGAGAGTCAAGACAATGCAGCAGAAATGCACAACAGAAAACTGCAGCGGCTTTCAAAAACACAAACAGAGCTTTTTACGTCAAACAGCAAACGGTTTACCTCAACTTCCATGAAAACAAACCGTTTCTGAAACAGAAAAAAAAAAAAGCGGTGCATAAACGATCCTAAAAGATGGGTACGGTGCATTGGCTTTATTCACGTTTTACCACTTTTCCACAACTAGTAAGGTTAGATCTGTTCAGCTCACTGCATTGTATCTGTCTTTAATGACAGATCAACACAAAGCAGCTTGTGAAGTGGATGGAAAATAACACAATATTGTACAATATTGTCCAGCGTTGTTTTAAATCCACCCTCCCTTTACCTCTGACCAGTTTCCCTGTCTGTACCGAAGAAAAGCCTCCCAACACCATGATGCTGCCACCGCAGTGTTCCACCTTTAAGATAATGTGTCCAACTAGTGTTGTTAATAGTTTAACCGCTGTGATTTTTTACGTTAAGAAATTTAGATTCTGGTCACCCCTCCTCCTACTCCTACTAACTCTGAATAGGGCTCCTTATAATGTCAGTCATTAATGCACTCCTCTCATGGCCTGTACGTTTAGGTGGACTCAACTGTGCTCTGTGACATAAACAAAGCTGCGCGCCACACTTTTCAGATCTTCACTTGTAAAAATAATTTCCCCACCAGTTTGCGTTCAGCTGCTTTTGTGTTAGTCCGTCACATAAAGTCCTAACAACATTCACACACACGACGTCTGCACACAAAAGCCCGTTTCTCTGGACACTTGCACAGAAATCCATCTGTGGAAACGTGACAGACAAACCTAACCCGGTTAAAAACTGTTTCCACTTATAATCAGTTATTTCAGATCTGTACACCGGCCTCTCTCCTCTTCACAAAAATCTCTCCCGCACATTCACACTCGCGCTGCCACTGACGACAGCGCCGCTCGCCTTGCAAGCGCAGTAGATGATAGATTGCATCTCGCACTCGCAGAAACGGACAGACAGAGTGGTTATTGTTCAGCTGCCGTGATTTAGTGCCGGGACTAACTCCAACGTGCGCACACACAAAGAAATCCAGACGGGATTTATGGGGGCGACTGAGTTGTCAAATGGAAGCAGCGAGGCTGTCCCTACTGCTGCTTGACTTCTGATTGCGGTGGAGTGTCTGTCCGATGTGAGGAAAGCAGCAGAGCAGGCGAAGCTGAGGGCCAAAGAGAGTCAAATTATGGGTGTGAGTGTGTGAGCATTCCACACATTCCTTAAAGTCCTCCGCTTTTCTTTTTTTTTTTCTCCTCGCTGCTCCAAAAATTGTTCTTACCTACTGGGATCAAAGAGGTGGAAGCAAATGCTAAAGGACAAACGACAGGAAGCAGTGCGCTGAGGGTGATAAACGAGGCCGACCACACCGAACGAAACAGGCACCGAGGGACTGGAAGTTGGATTTAGTGGGACGGCCGCGTGTCCAATGCTTCATGATGAAATTCTGGAGCGAACCAACCAGACTCCACGGGCCCAGATGGAGAGTGGGGTGTGTGTGTGTGGGGGGGGATGGCTGTGACAGGGAAGGAATCTGGTAGTGGGAGTGAAACGACAGTAGCACAAAGATGAGTTAAAAGAGATGGAGAGAGCCGTGACAATGACTGGACGGCGCGATGAGGGAAAGTTTGGTGAGTGTGGATAAAATAACGACGGGGGGGCTGTGTGCGGCGCCGTCTAACAAGTTCACTGTTACGGGTTGTTTCTGAGAGGAAATGAGCCCAGCATCTCCAAGAATATTATTAAAACAAGGTCAGAGGGAGTATGAACTTAGAGAAAATCAATATTAATTTTACATTTTCTTAAAATTCAAGTCAAAGCTTTGTTATATCCTTGTCAATAACGAGTAGAAACATCTTTAGGCCTACTGGCATCGCAGCAACTCATCCCTTCAGATAAATGCCGAAAAGCTTTTTTTGTTGGTTTTCCTCTCTCTCTTTGGTGACGAGCTCCAAAGTCTTGAAGTTTGGAAGGTCTCCTTTCCATCCTCCTAATCTTTAGCTCCCTCAACAAACTCTGGCAGATTCAACTCAGGACTCTGGCTGAAATTTTTGGGTTAAACCAGTTGTTTGAAATGTTTTTTTCAGAATCACAGCTTTCTGTGTGGTCAGAGTAACTCTCTTACAATTAGAAAGATGGGGGTTTAATTCCAGGTTCCGCCTTTGTTAAGTGTCGATGTGCTCCTGGGCAAGGTACCTAGCTCCGAAGTCCCAACTGAGCTGTACTGGTGTATAAATATGTGCATGTTTCTAAGTGTAACTCGGATTTTAGAGCTGTTTCAGTGGTCACTATGAATAAAAAAACGCTTTATTAATTCAGCCAATTTATAATGTAATCCCCATATTAAATAAAGAGATATAAGAGGCTATATTATTTATATCAAGATGGTCTATGTTGCTTTAAAATTATACATTTATGTATTCCAGTAGATTATTTTTCAGCCATTTCTCATATTTATCTACAGGTGTTTATTAAAAATGTGCCTGTAAGATATTTGGGGAAAGGGTTTGATTCAGAGATCCCTTTTTGTAATAAACTTTATGAAAAGAAAAATGTATATCGAGATAAATATTGTAGATCGTCATTCAGGCTAAAAATATTGAGATATCCATATCGCCCATCCCTAATATCAGGTTAAAATTTTTATTTAATCTTCTCATCTCTCCTACCACCACAAAGGTAAAACACATTGAGTTTGCTAAACTCCACTGAGACTTTAAAGGAGCTATAAGCAATACTGAGACCCTGTGGCTCAAGTCGTTACAACGGTTTGCCAATCACAACAATGTAATATGCCGTTTTTAAACAGTGTGTTGCTGTATATGATGTTGTATTTTGTTCTATTTGTGGTCTGATTCTCTTACTAGCATCCATGTTTGCAGGCTGCTGCTCTTTTGTCAAGATAAAATACCAAAGGCAGCGCTCCGTGTTGGGAACCCTGGGGACTCTGATATGATTGGCTGAGGGACCAGGAAGTAAACACAGGCTAGACTCTAAACCGAAGTAGGTCCGGACCATACCTCTAGGTTTGAAAGCAAAGAAACATGACTAAGATATTGTTGATGGAGAGGACCGATTGTTTATAGGGAATGTTACTTCCATCCTGGGTGAGAAAAGAGAATAATTTAGGTTGATTTTACAGGAAATGTCTAACTTAGATCTGGCTTCAACAACTCTTTCAAACACAAGAAAACTTTAGATAAAAAGCATCAGTTGCTGGGTCATCAATGGATCTTCCAACACAATGAGGATGAAAAAGCTGTGGCCAGAAAAAAAACACAAACAGTTGTGTCAGAAACATAATCAGCCTTTATTAAAGGGTGTCTCTGTCCCCAGACTCAAGTCCTATAGAAAGGTGTGGGGAGTGCTAAATGCTGTTAAGTGCTGTCAAAAAGATGGTTGGACAAAGTATTGCCAGCAAGGTTACTAATATTTGAGGCAGCACTGATTTTGACGATTAAAAATATTTCTTACCAATTTCCCTGCTAAATAAACGTAGTCAAATTCAAGGTTAGATTTTTCAGAAATGTTTTAGTTTAAGATCAAGCTCCTTCAAAGACTTATTGTTAAGGCTTTTTAAAACACCTGTACCGCATGTAGCGGGCGAGTCGGGAGGATACGAGGGAGGGTAGATAGAAGAGGAAAAAGATAAAGACAGAAGCTGGAGGAACAGAGATGAAGATAATGAGTCAGGCATGAAGGAGGAGGTGAAAGTGGAGAAGTGTGGAGGGAGGGTGGAGAAGAGATGAGCCTTCCTCAGCGGGGGAGTCAGTTGGCTTTTATGTGTCTGGACTCACATTTATTAAAATTTCTGGAGAGTAATTTAATCCTGTTTCTAAGACCAAGATGAGCGGTGAGGACAGACATGACGGCACTAAAACAAGAGAAGACTCATGACGGATAGGAGGAAATCATGAAGAAAGCAAAAAAACAAATGGAAAGTGTTGAACAGGGAAAAAAAGCAAGAAATATCTAAAAGAAAAATAATAATAATCCAGACAGAGAGTATGTTTTATTGTTAGAGCTCAGAAGACATGCTTACATGTTGCAACATGAGCGATCCTTCATTGTTTGAGCACAAACAAAACATCCAGAGCAAAATGAGCCCAAGTTTGAGGCCAGCAGACCAGCTACATGAGACAATCCCTCAACCCTTTGTGCATCTGATTATCTTCAGTGAGGGCCTAATTTAAGCTGAATGCACGCACAACAAACGCCTATAAAATCAAAGAAGAACGCCGCACACATTAAACTGGTAGGAAATGTGTTCCGGTTTTCTAATTTCACAATCCAAAACAGATTTCTCCGCGTTTGCATCCCCGAATTAGCCCAAAGAAGCCAGTGTACGTGCACAGTGGGTGCTACTGACCACAACGCAAATGCAATATGTTTAAAAGGCTAAAGAAAGCTCTCTGAAGTGGTTTCACACGGACAACGTGAGAGATGAGGCGCTGTGGCTGCAGCGTGTGTGCATGTCATCTCTTGTTTAATACTTCAGCCTGCTGCCAGACAAGCAGAGTCTCTCTCTCTCTCTCTCTCTGGTCCAGATGGCTGCAGCACCGACAGACAGCTGGGAGTCCCCGAACCAGGCCGCGCTGCCTCATCTGTGGCTCCTCACTCACAGCGGTGAGACAAATCCACCAACACAGTGCGTTAAAATAAACCCCGCCTGTAGCGATGGCTGCCGTCTAAGAGAGATTTACGCTAAAAGTCAGTTTCAGTCTGTCATCTGTGATTTTGCTTTGTTTTGAGATAATCCCCCCCCGACGGTAAATTAATGCAATAATCCCTCGTCTGCACGAAACCGCTAAAGATTTACACGGTGACTTGCAAAAAAGTATTTATACCTCTTGGACTCTTTCACATCTTGACGCAAACGTCAAAGTATTTTATTGTTTTTCCCAACACAAAGTAGCGCGGAATTGTCAAACGGAAACTTTTCAAATACCTTAAAAGGGATAAAATCTGGAAAAGTACCCGGCCCCTGAATAAAATCAACTGCTCATCTAATTAGTAAACAGATGCCCAGGGTCAGTTAGAGAACATTAGTGAAAAACCTGCGTCATGAAGACCAAAGAGCACACCAGACGGCTCAGGTGTTAAGAATAATATTCTAAGCTTTGAACAGGATACTGGGCACTCGTTAACTCACCATGTGAAAAACTATGGCACAGCTAAAGGAGAAAAATATCACCGTAGCAGCCAAGAGGCTCATAGTTACTCTGGGGGAGCTGCAGAGACCCACAGCTCAGGTGGGAGTATCTGTTAACAGAACAACTATTAGACGTGGACTCTAAGAAGCTAGAACTTTATGGAAGAGTGTTAAAAGTAAATCCATTGTTAAAGGAAAGCCAAAAAAAAAGTCCTGTTTGGAGACAGGAAACATGCAGGTGAAGATGCTCTGATCACATATACATCCAGTTTGACTTTATGTGATTTTAAATGATTGGTATTACCTGTGCCTATTAGTTTACTTGTATTGTCAAGACTAATAACGTGTTAAACAAGCTGTTCCAATTCAATGTAGATATCCAGAAAGCATAAAAAAAAAAAAAACATTTTCCTTCCACTTTACAAATATACTTTGTGTTGGTCACAATCACATAAACATCCAAACAACATACGTTCTAGTTTGTGGTCGTGACTTGACAAAATATGAAATTGTTCCAGGGAGATTAAGGCCTTCATATTTCCTATTAAGGAACAAAAATTATCAAGATCCAAAATTGTCAAATCTCTTAAAAAAAAAAACCATCAGGATGACAGAACAGATCAATTAAAAATGTTCAATTCTAAACCTTTTCAGAAGAAAAACATGGAAAAACCAAACGCCTCTAGAAGAGCTTAAGACATGATATAATTGATTTGAGGTGTGAATAACGAGGCCTCACTACTAAAACTACGCTTTGTTGGTCAGACGAAATCACGCCGCTGACAAAAGCGCTCCCGCTCATATTTGTATGTAGATTATTCACTAAACGCAAGGCCGTCCTATTCAGTGGCGAAGACATGAAAGGAAAAGAAAACATCAGATCATGTAGAAAGGACCAGGCTCTCTGAATATAGTAGAGGACCATTCATAACAACCATTTGATTTTCTGACAGCAGTTTCACCTTTTAATTACAGCTTATGTCATAAACAGTCGCACTCACTCCTAAAGGCTTACAGAAAGGCTAAAACCTATTACAAGCTGCAAAGTGTTTAATCTTCTCGGTTTAACATAATGCTTCGGCTAAAGAGTCTTGATGTCATATTATTAAGTAACCAATATTATTTTTTTTTTTTTTGCAGTAAAAAAAAAATGTAATAAAAAAAGTCACACCAACAGCGTATGAGCTGTAATTTTCCTACCTGCGTCTCCTCCTGCACCACCCTGTATTGCTCCTTCCACACGGCCATCTTCGTGGCTTCGTCTTTCCTCACCGCTCGCTCCTTCTTCAGCTCTGGACTCCAAAATGTCTTTATGGAGTTCATAGAGGAGCTCAGCTTGGACTCTTTGGCCTCCAGCTGCAGGCGACCAACAACAAGCATCGTCACCTAATTTTGTTCAAGTGCTCATTTGCAACAGAACCGCAACCTGCCTCCAGTCATGACCTTGTCATACAGTGTGTGTTCTCCTTTTAACAACAATCTCTGCAACTATAAATCTACAGAAATATCCACAGGAGTTGAATGGAAACAGCAAAAAAAGGTTAAAAAAGGGAAAGAATTTGTACCAAACATTAATGACAAGACGTGCTTACTTCTCTGCGCAGCAGCTCGTTTTCTCGAAGCACTTCTCTTAACTGCATTTGCAGGTCGGTCATTGCCCCGTCTCGGACCTGTGGAGGCACACAAAACGCTGTCAAATGCTGGTTTTACTTTTAAATTAGACTAATCTTGTTGCTCTCCTGCAACCTCTGCAAGAAGATTGTTTGGAGGGACCTCACATCGGCTCATCAATCGGTTGATTTCCTTCCATAAACTCATCCCTTCCTCTGCATTGTCTCAGACTCAGTGTGTATATATAATCCCCCGGTGTCCCCCATTTATTTTAAACAAACGTTTAGCCTTGAAGTCATATTTTTTTTAGTATTTGCCCACTCTACCTTGCAAAGGTTCTCCAAATGTATCATATAGGACATTTCTTGTTGACAGCGCTCTGCAGGCGACCCCCACGCTGCAGGTATGGCGCTCTCCTGGCGCTCTGTGTTGCCCTTTATAAAACCGACCATGTTGTTTTTGGAAGGGTCAAAAAGCTGGACTTTATCTCTACATGTTTTGGGACATTTTAGCCAGGGCTGGATATTTCTATTGGAAGAAAAGATTTCCGTCTTGGAAACATAAAGGTCAATCCACACATATGGATAATTTCAGGGAACTTTTGAAGCAAAAAGTAACAAAGTCGGCAGAAATTCCTGCCGCTGTCGGCCTCTTGGCGTCCTCCCTGGAGTTTCTCTTACCTTTTCATCTTGTTTTTTTGGGAGTTTTTCTGTTGTACCTTTCTTCTGACTGATACCTTCAAACAGTAAGATTATTATTTTTTTTTTATCATTTGTAACCTCTCTACAAACTAATTGCTGTAGCAAACTGATGCAAACGAACAAAAAAGCAACAGTCCTGCAAAGGTAGCTGGAGTTTAGTTCAGATCATTCAGCTTCCCTGGAATTGATTGAAAAGATAAACGGAAGAAGAAGCAAAAAAACTGAATCAATAGGTCCTTTAAAGAAGCCCATTTGTTTGTTTTTTTAGTTGACATGTATGTCTCATTTAAGTTGTTCCAAACTAAAATAAAGGCAAACGGTGGAAGACTTGGCTGTTTCAGACGTTACAGTCCCTTCCTGGAGTCCGATTGCGATTGAAACCGTTTATGACCAATTGAGGAAGAACAAAAAGGGTTTGACTGCATAACATGTTTAAGTATTTATGAGAAAAATTTTCCCTTCCCTGTATGAATTCTTAATCCATCTCGACATGAGCCGCATATTAAAGTCTTAAAAACATCCTGGATTCAGGACAGGTGCAAATTTTAAAGAACATGACTCAGGTAAAACAATCCAGGTCATGAAATTATAGTCAATTAGATGCTGTGAGATATATATTTCGTATTGTAACTTATAATTACACGCAGAAAGAAGAGGGGAGCTACTCCTTGAAGAGATGAGCTCTCAGGTTATGACTCATGGTGCAGAGGTGGTGTGAGGGCAGACCTTAAATATACTGTATGAATGCCCACACAGTCCTTGTTTTACTCAGCTGAAGGCTGGTTCAATAGGACAATAACAGCTACTAAAGACGGACCTGAAAGCAGAGCCAACGTCCCACATCCTGGATTCACGCGGGGAAAGTGCAAAAAATGTGTCTGCATGACTAAACGTTGAGTTGCGCAATCACAAGAGATTCCTTCTTTTACTTTTTTATGAGACGACTCAAAGATGAGGAATCTACTGTTGCAAAGACGACATCGAGATCAGGCTGATAGGGGCTTTCTTCGCCCGCTTAGAAAACATTTAAAGTGAGATCTTTAAAAACGTCTTTTTACGGGCGGAGGTCTGCAGACTTACAGTTTCTTGGTAACGATTCTTTCACAAACAAGAGAAAGCAACGCCGGCACCATACAGTGCCTTGCATTGATTAAAATTTTAAGCAATTCTGCACGGAAAGTGGGCAGAAAATAATTCACGGTTTAAAAAGCTCCAAGCCAAAAAACTCTCAAATGACTTTGACTAGATCACAGGAATGGGCTCTGTTCAGTTGTAGCTCTTCATGCTGCAGGTTCCATGAGTTCACAGTTTCTACCAGGTTTTCTTCCAGCTTTAGAGGCTATTTAGCTTTACGCATCTTCCTCTGACCTGGTTCTCTGCTCAGTTAACATCCCCACACCATGATGCTGCCACCGCCGTGCTTCACTCCTGGGAATTTCTTGTCCCACAGCATTTCCCACGCAGCCCAAAAAATTTTGTTTGCTCTGGTTTGAACAGAGCACACTTTCCCACCGCTACTCTGCAGCTCCTCCAGAGATACTATGATCCTCTCGGCTATTTCGCTGTCAGAGTGGACAACGTCCGCTTAAGTCGACTGAACAGAGAGCTTTTAGATTATTAAACCTTGAAATATTAATTCATAACCTAGCCCAGCTTTAAACCAGTCTGACCCGTCCGCTGTGTCCTGTGTGCTGGACGTTCTATGATGTTCTCTCACAGACTGAGGCCTTCACAGCTGTATTAGTAGGGAGTTTTAATTTCCCATCAATACACCCTATTTACTGATTCAGTGACATCTAAAGGTCATTTCGATGTTGCTGAGGAGCATCGGAGTAAAAGGGAATAATTAAAAAATTCCAAGGCCACAATCTGTTATCATTTATTCTTCTGGGTAAGAAATTTGAAAACCACATTTGATTTTCATTCCACTTCTCAATTTGGCTCCACTTCACATTGGTCTATCAAATAAATCTGATTAAAAAGTTGTAACGTGACTTGCCCAAGGCGCTGCACTTTCCACAGACGTGAAGCAGGCGTTTAAAGTTTCACGTCACAAACCCGATCCGAACCCGGCAGGTCTTACCTGTCTCATGGAGTGAGGGACAGTAGCTGCCTGCGGAGGCTGGTTCTGCAGCTCCCCTCCGAACGCGATGGCATCAGTGGGCACGACGGCCCCGCTGCTGTTTATATTGGGGCTGCTCCCCATCACCGCCGCCCTCACCCCGTAGGGCACCCTGGCTCCGGCCCTGCCCAGGGTCATGGTGCTTTTGGGCGCGCTCGGATTCAGCCCGCCGCCCATGCTGCCGACCGGGTCGTCGGCTGTGTCGGTGAAGTACATGGGGCCCCCGGTGGCGTAGGCAGCGTTCAGAGACTGGATGTTCTCCATGGACAGAGTCTTCCCCGTGCCCGTCAGTCCGCTGGAGCTGCCGCTGTTGTTCCGCCGGTGTCCCAAACGAGGGGAGCGGGGAAGGCGCGGCGAGCGGCCGGGACTCCCGGACATGGAGCCGTTGCCGTTGGATCCGACGGCGTCCAGCTTGGAGACGGAGCGGGAGCTACCGTACATGGTGACAGAAGGAGCGCTAGGTACTGGGTGCTAGGGCGTACGGGTCAAAAGAAGCAGCCGATCAAAACAAACATGTAACCGATGCAAGTCCGACTCAGACTGATGGGAAAGGAAACAGAAGAAAAATAACCGCGAAGCTCCTCTTCACTCGGGTTGTGTCACACTATTGACAAAGCTGTGATCAAGGCCTTTCCAGCACCCTCCGTAATCCATAGGCTTTGTTATGAAGTAGCAATCAACAGGGTGATCTCTTTAGATAGAGACAGCGGCGTGATCCACAAAGCCTGGGATGATGGGATCAACTGGAAAGAAAGAGAGACACACAAAAAAGCCTGATTAGGAGAGATCAGGGAACCAAAAACATGTAAATCTCACCAGGTTGAGGGCTTGACTTTGTTCTCTGAACGCAGACGTTTACAGCAAATTCTGCTCCTGGTCGGCACAAGATTAAATCAGTAGATATGAATAACAGACCTAGAGCAGCTTCTCAAATACAGCAGTCTGACTATGAAGGCACACTTAGCATTGAGGTATTGAAATCAAATGTGGGCATGCATTATCACAGAGACTGAAGAGGACTTATTTGCAGATTGAGGCGACTAGAAATTCTGTCCAGCATCTGTCTTACTGCGCAGCATCGGATTTTATAAACAGCTATGACTGATGATCAGAGGCGATACATTTGGCTGTGTGCGGGTTGATCGTCTTGCTAGAAAACTTAATTATGTTCACCTTTCAGCCTTCTAGCAAATCAAACTGCGGTTAAGAATCTAGAAATAGCACCCCTCAGATATTCCATCCACTTTGCGCAAGAAACATGCAGCAAAACAGCCGCACAGCATGATGCAGCCACCGCCCTGCTCTTAAGGATCCCGCGTTCAAACTCCAAGTTTATTTATTATTATTATATTATATATATATATATATATATATATATATATATATATATATATATATATATATATATATATATATATATATATATATATATATATATATATATATATATATATATATGACTGATCCCCAATTATAAAAAGAAATCCCCACAAAAGCAATGCACCATGTCCCCACACAGCAGAACACTGTGAATTACACACCCTTGATCCCAATACACGTTCTGAATGGGAGTAAACCAAAAGCAACACATAAACGTCAAACTTGTGACGGGACTCAATGTTCTGACACTTCACAGCGTGACGGGAGACAATGTGACAGCAACCTTGGTGGAGATCCATGTGTGTATTTAAACATGAGTGGAGGGGTTTGCATAAAAGAAAATCCACAATAAATTCAAACTTGTGCACCCAATTCTTGTTTAAAAAAAAATGAATGGCATTCATCGCCGTGATAAGTGGACTGCAACTACGCAGAAATGCAAGCAGGACAAATTTAAAAACAAAAGAATCCTTTTAAATGTACCACAATAAGGCTCCTCTTATGGAGGGCTGATAAGTAGTTTATTTAGATATCTTATTAATTAATCTGTAAACACTATAACTCATTCATAAGTGTTTATTATGCATTAGGGACGAGCAAGAGACAAATCTGACCAGCTTCTTGCCAAATAGTGAGCCTAATCTGTTCAACAATATATTTCATCAAGAGGTGCTGATATTAAACATTAGTTACCACCTTGTAAGCACAAACCAGTCAGTTTTGTCTCTCTCTCGCCCTTATTTGATGCATAATAAACAGTCATGAATGGGTTATAAAGTGTACACATATTAATGAATATATCTATCAACTATTTAGCACCCATCTATAAAGGGGAGCCTTATTGTAGAGCGGTACCCATTTCAATTTGCTACATTTCTGTTAATCATGGATTATTTCAAGCCGATGCCAAAAATATTAATTGTCATAGCGATGCTTCAAGCACCCGGGATTAAAATTACCGTACGTCACGACAGCCTGGAAACAGCTTGTGTGTGCCGGATGAACTGAATAACCTAAAAAAAGGAAACTGATTTAGTCAATCATAATCCTCCTAATTTCCATAGCATTGAGAATAATGAGCCATGTCATCTCTGCAGCACCCCTCTGGGTAATCAGATTCACATTTTGTTGCCCTTTAAATCAAAGTTTCGTGCCCGGGTTGACGTATTTTGCTGATAATCCTTTCTGACGTGAAATTCCAATGCCTGAAAACGTGGACGCCCTAATTCTCCCAAGGCTCCTGCAGTGTCCGACCTGTGCCGACAACGGGGCTGAAATGTGCTCAGATCAACAGCAGAGGAGCATTTTAATTTTTTTATTTGATTTACTTTTTTAATCTTAAAACGAGTCAACGCTCATTTTAAGCCCTTTGTGTCTCCTCGGAGACAATGATGTCACCCTCAGATCAGCTGCGGACACACGAACTGGTCACCTGATCCGGACTCTCCCCTTACAGGAAGGCCAGCTCAGCAGCCTCTGCTACACTCGTCGTACGCAGACGGCAGGAGAACATGCTAGCCTCTTGTAAATGTGTACCTGCAGTGGTAAACACTTCATCAGCTGGAGCCTTTGAGTTCTCCTGCCCCTCTTTAGACCTCTAACATTCAGAAACCTTAGATTATTATTCCTTTTTTTTTTTTTTTTTTTTTTTTTTTTACCTGGGCCCTGACCTGTGGGCAGCAAAACTTTAAAAGCCAAACACACCCTCTCACTGGGACGCCACGTAAACAGGGACCATCTGCTCCATCTCCCTTCAGGCCAAAAAAAACACACACACCTGGAAAGAAACGGGCCAGGACCCTGCCTCTAGCACACATACACACAGAATAGAGACATGTTTTAGCACAAGGGGCAAGGATCGCACATTCAAATCCACACAAGTCAGGCACAAAACGGGCCAAATAAGCATGTCTAGAGTAACTAAAGAACTGGAAACACAGAGAAAATAAAACACATAACGTTAGGGGACATAGTTTCTTGTCAAAACTGATGATCTGTCCAGACTCAACCCTCCAAAGTCGTTTTAAAGCCTTTTGGAAAACGTGATGCTAACGTTCACAATGGCTTTACATACAGAATAAACCACCGACTGGATGAAACCACACACGGAGGGTCGGATGGACAGGTGGATGGATGAAATAGGAATATTTTCCATACTTATAGACAACAATATGCATAAATTGCAGCCTTGTCTACTGCTGTTCTGCCTCTAATATGGGAGAAGAGAGTAAGCGTTGGCTGGGGGATTGCTCCTCCTCCTCCTCCTCCTCCCCCCCTCAGGACCTACTGACCTGTAGATAACATCCACGCTCGCGTCCCAATTCTCCCTGTAGCGCCTAAACATGCTAAGCGTTTGGCTCTGTTCAAGCATTTACTGAACAAACATCCCCCACACATGCTAGAAAGTCACATATGTATCACAAGGCGGTACGAAACACGCAGCCATCTTTGTACTTTCTCTGACTGGGGGGGGGGGGGACCTCATGGAAACCACAACACTGGCCGGCCTTGTTGTGTTATTTCAGGTTGTCGGGTCTGAGGGTCACATGAAGAAACCACCGATGTGCAACGCAGGTGGAGGACTGCTGACTGAGCCCGGGGTCATCGGGAGTTTTTACTCAAACAGGTGATCAATAAAAGGGGGGGAAAAGGTCCAAAGATAGCGCAAAGATACTGATGACGCAGGTAGAATCATGAGATCTCGCAGCAATGCAGGCAGAAGGGATACATGTCATATTAATTTGTGGTTCTTAAAGATGGATTTGAACCCTCCTTTTTCCAGGGCACAACAACAATAATAACAATAACGACACAGAAAAGTCCACAAGTTTGAAATCATCACCAACAAATATTTGAAAGCTGCACCTCTACCACAGATTTTTGGAGCCCTAAATCACCCTGGTATGAATATTTAACCTTTTGCAACCAACTGAGGTGATTCCACCAGTCAATCAGTCCTGGAGCCTCGTCAGCAACTGACCAATCAGCAATTGCAATTTCTCCCGAATTGAAACAGCCCTTACCTGCATGTGCTGCACAATTCTCATGAACTTGCATGAACGTTATTTCCGTGACTTTTTTTGCCTTAATGTTGGTAGATGAAGCAAAAATGCCTCTGTTAACCTGCTAATATCAGCTTTTTAGACTTGTGTAACCCAACAAAAGATCCGAATGGAGGAAAAAACAACTAGCTAGTCCATGGGTCAAAATAACATTAAACTCTATTAATCAATGTTATATAATGTCGTCAGCAGTAGGTACAACGCTTCTCTATTTTAATAAAGAGTGTTTTTATTTCACTTTACATTTTAAACATTTGGTTTCAAACGGCGATACTAGTTTTACTTAAGCTTACAAAACCCTGAGATTCTCCACCAGCCATAGTGCTTTGCTGCAAAGCTCTATAAAAAAAAGGTATCAGAGATCCACGATCCTTCAGCAAAGCTTTCATGGTTAAATTACGGACAGGTGCATGGACCTACAGCATGTAAAGGTGCAGCGGGGGAATAAAGAGAGAACTTGACCTTTCAAAGATTAACTGTTCATCTATTTTTATGAGAAAGCAGGTAAGGAAGTTTTAAAGAACTAATGTTAAGACTAGAAACTGAATAGAGAGGCTTTAAACGTGCATTTCATTAAGAAAATTGCACCAACAGTCAGTGCTGGAGTGGCAAAAAACACACTTTCAGTTTTTTTCCATTCATCCTGACTCCCACTTCTTCTTCCCGATGCTTTTTCCTCCTCTCACAACCTCTCCCTTTCACCGTCAGCGTTCCTGAATGTGATCTATTTGCGTGACAGCCACACACGCGCGTCTATCGCGGGGCAACAATGTGACGCAGAAACTCACACGGCCTAAACTCGGCTGGCTGCTACTCGGGCGATTTAGTCAAAGTTCGTGTCTCGCCCTGGGGAGCGGCGCTCACCCAGACACATTTTATTCATGTTGGATATTTCCGTTCTCCTGTCAGGCTCGTGAGATTTGATGTGGCTTGAAAGGGACTCGCTGGTGCTGTCCCGGAGATCTCCATCTCACTGAGTCATGCCGGCTCGCCTCGCTGCCGGAGGAAGCTGCGCCTGTTCTGAACATAATCTGCCGGATGATTTAAGGAGATTACCTGCCGCTCGCCGGATCCCGCTTCCTTAACTTTCACTGTTTCTTTATCCACAACAACAACAACAACAGAGCTGACGCTTTCTATATATACGCAGTACTTGCCACACTTGGTAAATTTGGGTAAATGCCTCTTTTTTTATTTTTTCATTCAGAAAAATCACTCCTATTTTAGGACACCAGAAAAACCTCTGATGCTGTGAAATAATTATTTTGTTTTTCCTTTTAATAGAATCCCCAACACAATAAACACTGATGTCCACAATAACTCCTATAAAATAAGCTGTAACTGCAGTATTTTTGGAACTTAGACTATTCATGCTAATTTATCAAATAAACTCTCAAGAAAATTGTAGCCGATGGCTTGAGGTACAAATATGACGTGACACAGAGGATGAGTTTTCCTGCCGACTGCTCAAAATGGGAAAGACACCAGAACATGCCTATCAGTCAAGGTGCCTGTTGAAAATCTGAAGCCAGTAAATGGCTTAATTATGGTGAAGAGTTTGGGAAATATTTCAGGAAATAAATTGTTTTCTGACCAACCATTACGAATATAAATTTGCTGAGTTTGCTAACCTCCTCAAAGACTTTGACTGGAACGATATGCTTTGGTCAAATGGGAACAAGGCTGAAGTTTCCGGAAACAAACAATCTTACGTTAAAGAAAAGGATGGGGAGGATAGGAAACCATCCGATGCCCAATTGAGATGTTATCGCTATAAAGCGGATTTATTTAGACCTACATCATATATGCAGTTGCAAATGCAACAGCCTGTGCAACATGGGAGCAAAAACATTGCAAACGCAGGTTTTTTCATAAAACCGAGCTTTTAAAGGCATTTTACAAATGCTTATCCAAGAGTTCTGGTAAGTATTGAGGTTCATTATCACACATGTAAGAAACCCGGCTACTAATTGGCTTTATACACAGAGAAAGGGCAAAGATCCCCCCCCCCCCCCCACCCCCCTCATTGTTCATGTTCTTTGACTGTTTCTACCTAAATACAAGGTAAGCAGCAACAGAACAAAAATAAAATGGTACCCCCCCACCCCCGACACACACACACACACACACACACACATCAACTGGAAATTAACATCCCTGCAAACTGAAAGGAGCATACTGAATGTTGTACAAAATAAATCAGACCACAGAGTAGGGCTGGACGATAATTCAATAACGACATACATCGATCGATAGACGTATATCCATGATAGAAAAAAAAAAAGGGTAAATAAAAAGTTCAATAGAATAAAAGCTTTCCTTCCTTTTGCATTCTAGCCTATCATGTAGGTTAATACTACAGTCATTACATCCTCCCAACCAATCACAACGCAGACACCAGGAACTCCTCTCCCTTCAGAGAGTTCAGAGAGCACACCTTTTTAATTTTTAAATACTTTGCGGTTTTGGTAAAAAGTTGGTTGGATAAAGGGCTGCGTTCTAAATTCAGTGTTTATCTAAAAATAGGTTGCTAAGCAACAGCATAAAATGCACTTAAAATATGTTTTGAATTTACTGATAATTATCGATCAATACGATTTCCATTTTATCTATATGCTTTTTTCCCCTATATCGTCCAGCCCTACCACAGAGTGATGTGCTTTAAATAAAGACGTTTCAAACAGTGCTTTAGGCCAAAATAAAACACCTAACATAAAAAAGCTCTGACATCCTCTTACAAACAGCTTGAAAGTGGCTCACTGAAGTGATTTTTGATGCTATAGCGACGTCCTGTTTTGCTTTTGAAACGATGAAACCTCCAAATACAAGTTATTCATCAAGCCACAGCCAAGGTTTTTACATTTACAGTCTACCACTGATAAAAAAATAAATAAATAACCATATGTAGTCACGTTAAGGTCTTTTTTTCAGGGAAATAAAAAACAAAAACCTCATAAATTCAGATTTTTGACCAAACTCAAAGCCTTTCTTTTTTACTTTTAACCGGAGATGCATCAGCGGAACCAGGGGAAGATGTGAAAGGCGAACAATGGAAGCGATTCACGAAGAGAAAATAGGGGGGGGGGGGGTGGCTAAACAAAATGACGATGCAGAGTTTTTGCCTGGGAGCGACGCGGTTCTCTTTGAGCAGCATCGCCGTGTCAGTCTGCAGGGCAGTCACAGATGAAAAGAGAGCTGCTCTCCGCACAATTAATCACGGGCCCTTCTCACTTTAACTACATCTGTGGGGCAGATTTCTAATTCAAGATGATCACATGATAGTTTGTCCACAACCTTGACATTTAGTAACGTGTTGCTGGTTGGCCCAAAAGTGAGGAAGGTAACATTTATCATTACCTGCAACTTTTCTGGTTATAAGGTGTTATAATGTTTAGGCTGATTCAAAGGCAGCAGCACAAACCAGAGCTGACAATGGAAGAAAGGAATGAGCACGTTGGTCATTCTATGTGGACATATTACCAATTACATTCTGCTTTTTTTTCCCTGTAATCAGATGAAATGTGTCCCTTCAGTACCAGGAAACTGTATAAATTAAATGAAATGTGCATGTGACAATAGATCAGGAATGATTCTGTTTATTTAAAGAGCTCACTCTCTTGTTTTCTCTGCTCCTTTTCTGTCTTCTAAGTATTTACGCAGTTTCTACGCTCCCAACAGCAAAAAAAAAAAAAAAAAAAAACATAGGTTCCTCCTGTGCTTACCAGGGGGGGAAAAAAAAGCTGCAAACCCAAAGTTTAACCAGAGGAAGTCTTTGCCCTCCCACAGAATGCAGCGCTCCTGACCGGGCTGCTATGCTTCACTTGTGGTTTCGAGGCTTTTCTCTAAAGTCATGGCAGCCGCCTCGCTTTGCCGCCTCCCGTTTGGAAACTTCTGGGCCAGAACCGAGCGGATCTGCACAGGCGCCGCCGTTCCGACGACTCCCAGTCAAATTAGGAAGCAGCAGAGAGTGTGTCTAAGAGCACGAGGAGGAATGTCTCTAATTTATGCAATTTCTGTAATAATGTTGATTCAAAAAGTAATAGAAGGATTCCTACAGCCTTGACTAATGTGGAATAGCATCATGTTCCAGCTCTGGATCCGTTCAGCATAATAATACTGACTGGTGTTGGACAACGTTTTGTAAGTTTATTGTCATCTCAACATAAGACGCTACAAATTAAGAAACTACAGCAACTTTACTTTCAATTGAACATTTACCTTCATTATTACATGTTCTCTAACATTGTGTAGCCTTAGAACTGAGCATTGAAAAATGTCTGCTTTTCCAAACTTCTTTTCCCCCCTCTTCCATTTTCTAAAAAAAAAAGGACAAAAATCTAAAGATGCTTTTTAGATAAAATAGATTTTGCACTGATTTATATTTACATTATGCGCTCCATCTTTAATTTGTCGCATAACTGTAATCCTTAAACTTGGCCCCATTAAAATGGCAACAAAGAAGTTGTTGAACTTATTCAAGCCTTAGTGGCGCTTCACCAGAAACCAGAATTGGAAATTATAATTTTTATTTCCTGATTTGTGGAACATAAATGTAATAACCCCTTGGTTACTATTGAAGCACTTAGAAACTTGAGTCCAAAATATTAAGCTCTAATTTGTCATAAAACCTTTAGGTAAAAAGCTTGAATTTGCATTTGGAAAAGTAAGGAATTTTAATATGAAAATGCGTAGGAACCCCGCGGTAAGTAAAACCTGCTGGATTTTAACTCGGGAGATTCATAAGTGATAGCAATGATCTCAGAAAACCAAAAAGCTCCTTAAAGTCTGTTTTTAGCTCAAACAAAACATCTAGTTTTAAAATCATACTTTTTAAAGTATGCCATTTTTTTATTTTTTTTATTTTGTCTTCAGAAAAGGAGCCCCAGTGCAGACTGCCACCCTGTCGCAGTGCATAGGCCAGACTGGGGTCCATTTAGCCCAGCTGGAAGGTGAAGCCAGGGGAAGTGAGACTTCGCTGTTTAGTCGTCTGTGATTGGCTGTCGTTGCGGGCCTGTCTCTGAGCAGGCGCCACTCTGAGGACAATCGTTATGACAGTTTGCTGCAGATTTATGGACCAACACCCAAAACCTTTTCAAACCTGGACAGCTGTATGAACAGCTTTTTTTTTTTTTTTTTTATATTAAAGAGCTATAATATGAGAATATATCATTTATATATGGTCTGTGTTGTGTCATAATTATACTTTTATGTATTCCAGTAGGTTATCTTTCATCCGTTTCTCATATTTATCTACAGCTGTTTGTTGAAAAGATGTGCCTCTGAGACATTTGGGATGAAGCTTTGATTCAGAGATTCCTTTTAATAATTACTTTACGTCCAGCCCTACAGCAGCATAACCTCACAATGACTTATTTATTCAGAGTAACAAAGATAAAGAATATCAGCTATAGATTAGAGCATAAATGTATTTAATGAAATCCTCAACACCATAATTAATTCGACCCTTGAAATCTGCGTTTTCATAAATATATAATTAACCTCTAAGTTCATCAGTGTCCAAAAACTTTACTGTTCCTTTCTTATTGTTATTATTAAAAGGTAGTAATCCATGACCTCATGTTTCACAGGGATGTAAATATGACTAATTTCTCTTCAAAATGGGAAAGACAAGAGACCATACCATCGAAGCAAGACAAGAAAACCGTTACAAGAAAACCCCTGCTTTCATAACCTCGCCCAACCGCACAGTCAGAACAATAATTTCAAAGTTTAAGACAACTAGAGCTGTGACAACAAAGGCTTGATGATGGGGAAAAAATGTCGCCTTATACCCGCAGAGTGAGAAGGACGAGAAAAGATTTCTAAAGGTCTCCTAAAAACGGTAGAGGGTGGCATCTCGGTGTCTCTATAGCCCACACGTTCTATGAAAACTAAGTATTGTCTGTCCTGCCATCACACACTGTTGTTCGTTAACAACTACAAAGACTTCACCTTCGGTCAGACACCACTGAGACTGGGCCGTTCAGCATGAAACACGCCTGGCTGCCAAGTTTTAAAGGAGAAGTCCGGTCAACTAGGAAAAATCAGTGGATAATTAGCTATACCTAAAACTGATTTAATGAATTAGCGTTAATCAATAAGAAAATAAAAGCATTAATTGTCGTCTCGATCACTGTGTATGGGGGCAGCGATTATTAAAAAAACAGTTATTTTGCCTTTCCGAATGATGATTCACCACAGGTTCGTTGCTGGATTGCCAACGTGAAGAGGGAGGATTTGCTATCGAACTTCTGGCCAGAGAGAAAACACGTCGTCTGTAGCCAACATTTTGAAGAAGAATGTCTTCAAGAGACTTTTTTGGTAGGTTTTTCTTTTTTATGATGTAGAATTTGCGGGGACATTTGTTTACCGACCAGAGCGGCGGAGGGATATGACACACTTAGAAAGCATGCTCACTGTTGGGAAGCTCACTTATTTTATGAGACTTTGGTCTTATTTTTTTCCTAAAGTCGCTTGTAAATTTTATGAGTTGCACGTTGCAGTTTTTTGGGCTTGTTTCTGGAAGTGAAGTGGCTTGTTTTGGCTCTAAACTAAGTGACGTTGAAATATCCTTCCACCTCATAACGCGCTGCAGCTCATCCTGACAGCAGCAGAGAGTAAACTCACAAGGAGCCGATCTGCCCGTATTTTCTGCAGTTTACTGTTGCAATAACTGATGATAACTGCTGAAAGTAGATTAGGCGGTGCAGATCACCATTTTGAGCAGAGATTGGTTCTAAAGATGAGTTTTATACTCATCTAATAACATTGCAGAACCCAACCCATAATCCGTACTTTAATGCTTATTTGTTGTCTTTTTACGTCTTTAAAATGTAAGATTAGTATTACTTTAAATTTAAATGCTTAATACCATGTCTATCTTTGTTTAAGAGGTTAAAAAAAATATTTCGGCATGAAAACGGATATTTATTTACAAGGAGACAGACGGGGCATTGGGACTTGCTCTACAGCCGATCCCGTGACCTGACGTCACAAACTGGGAGGTGGCAGTACTGTTCTTGACCAAGATGGCGGCCCCCCCACTAAAGGACATTCAAATGAAAATTACTCCTAATTAAAAAAGCTTATCATTTATTAAACAGTTTTTAAGACAAACAATGACATTTGTGGATGCGACTTCAGGACCTGCTATTAGGTATGGTTGAGGGTCTGTGATGCTGTGGGCCTGGATGCCAACCAAAGAGCAGGGGACTCATATAGGAGGTTACTGCTTTAAATACGAGTACGTTACGGCTCTGTCTCAGTTCAGGGGCCGCCTCCTTCGGAGGACGCATTTGTAGGTAGATTGGGTCACAGCGCGAGGACGAAGGCTGTCCCAGTTCACGAGTCCTTCTAAGACTGACAAATGTATCCTTCTTTTCCCCGATTTGAAGGGTGGGTCCGGTGCATCCTTCATTGCTAATCCTATCCCATGATTCATTGTGTTTTTTTTTTAACTGGAAACAGCAATGGTGGAGAGGAGTGAAAAGCTGTGAATAAAGTTGAATATATTACGCTTTCTGTGAAACAAAAGTTTTTAAGGCAAGAAGTTAATGATGTTAAACGGGAATATCTGCTTGGTTTGTTGGTGTATTGTTTGATTTAAAAAAAAATGCTCGCCTCCTTGGCTTCCCGCTGGCTCGCTATGCCGAGAGAGAACGCCTTTCTCCCGGCACATTGCTTCCCGACTCTCGCTGGCTCTCCGCCGTCAGACGTATTTCAGATATCTAATGTCAGTGTTTGGTTGGTTCACTATTATAATTATTTATTTATTTATTTATTTTTACCATCAGCAAAATTTGCTCAGAAAGAGCTGAGAAAAAGTGTCGCTAAACTACACAAACGGTATTTGTCATCGATTTTGTTGAGTGGTATGTTTCGGCATAAAATTAAACATTTGGCTGATTAATGAATCGGAGCATAACAAAAGACGATGAAGCAACATTTTAATAGAAGACTGCGGGCCAGGATGGATATGTAAAAGGGGAAAATATAAACCGTGCACAGTTATTTACAGCGGAGACGACGGGATTATGCTCGGGCTCCGTTAGGTTGGAATCGGGACAGACCCTACCGGCGGAAACCGGGCGACAGGCGACTTTTGGCAGAATGACGATACAGAAAATACGACACAGACTCCTCCATGTCCAACTCAGCCCTTAAACCTGTGTAGAGAGCTAAAAAGCAGAGTACAATTAAAGAAAAACAGGCATTGATTACGATTTCATTCGGTGAAAAAACGCTCTTCGTGTGCATTTAGCAGTCTGGGTCTGAAACAAAGTATAGTTTTCCCTCTTCAGTCTGCAGACTTTAAGAGTTGAGGAGACCCAAATCAGGCTACTGTGGGCTGCAGGAAACGAACCGGTGATGCAAGCAAAACAGAGAAAAAAAAAAACTCCTGTGCAATCAGAGGTTCACACGTTACGTCACCCGTGTCACAGACACACATCGCGCTTATCTAACTCTGGCTGCCGTTTTTCCTGACCCCAAAACACAGCGACGGCCCCGGCGAGACGCGAAGGCGCAGAACTCATCCTGGAGAGGAGGAGAGGGAGAGGTGAAGTCCCCCTGGGCCTACGGTGAGGACAGGAAACTGTTTGTTTAGTCAACTCGGCAGGTTAAAACAGGAGAGCTGAGGGTGACCCGGTCGTTTCTGGAGCCGGGCCCAGCGATTACAGGAAAAATATACAGTGGTATGTATAAAAAAAAAAAAAGGGAGCACAAATCACAGGCTGGACTACTAAAAAGAGGTTTTTACACCGTTTGATGAAGGAGATCCTCTCTATTTCAGCTCCTTGGTGTTCAGGATAACTTTACAGTACCCCCCGCAAAAGTATTCACTCCCCTTGAACTCTTGCACGTAGCGTTTCCGGCTCATATTGTGGAAAGCGAAAGGGAACCAACCATCTGAGCTGATCTGTGGAGGTGGGCTAAAGTTAAAGTTTGGGGGTGGGGGGGATGAAGGGGCATGGCCACTTGCGCAAGGCTCTGGAAATCTGTGCCATGTTTACTTCAGAGGCAGGAAGCAGCTCAGTTCCCTGACTGGATGTTGCAGGCAGGGGTGGTGCCATGAAATGAAGCTGTGTGGGTGGGCGGAACCGGTAGGAAACCACTGCCCCCCCTCTCCCCACGGCCCTGATCAACACACTCCTATCACACGGTTGGATGTTTGCGTAAAGTTGACCCGAGGATGCGATCGGCCACTTGGAAAGTTGTTTGACGTTCAACCACAGATCCTCCTCCCTGCAGGAGGCGAAACTTGCTGCGGACGGAAAGATAAACAGAGGAGCTGATGCAGGTGGGGGGGGGGGGAGAGAAACAACGTGACAGCCAATGGAGCTGCGCGGCTGTCAGCGGCCAGCAGATAATCGCCTTTAGAGGCGCAGAGAGAGCAGGCGAGGTGCTATTAGCCTGTCATGCCGGGGGAAGCCTGTAGCTGCATGGACGAAATGTGGCTGAAGGACTCCACACACACACACACACACACCGCCTCTCAGCTGAGCCCAAACTGCTGCGGCCATCAATGTTTAATCATGTTTATCCCGACGTCCCCCGTTGTTCCTCCGCGAGAGGCTACGGCGTGACTTCCCCGCAGCCCCACAGACAAAACGCACACCGTCGGCATGCGTGAAAAAGCCGAGCCGGACCCGCACGCCGCTCCACGCCGCCAGCTAAGTTTCACTACTCACTGCGGCTGTGTTGACCCCTCGTTGTGAAAGAAGGGGAGGGAGAGAAAACGGAGGGGGGGAGCCAGTCACTGATCTTCTCCGGTCTTTCTGCTGCTGTCAGCCATCAAAGTGACGCCTCGAAGCCGAGCCGAATCCCAGAAATGGTTCAGGGCTGTCTTTAAGGGGGTGTCTCCCTCCTTTTTCCCGTCTCTCTCTCCCTGTCTCCGTCTGTTTCTGCTGTCTATCTTTCCCTCTTTTCCGTCTCTGCCAGCTCTTCCCACTGGTGACTTCCCCGCTAGTGATGTGCAGCTCGCGGACGAGCCGGCCCCCTTCGCCAGCTCTTGTAGGGAACGCTTTGAGCCGGTCTCATCAGCAGTACATTTGTAATGGGAGCAAACCATTTCAAAACGTGGATAAATTAGAATTTAAATTATTATTATTATTATTATTATTATTATTATTATTATTATTATTATTATTATTATTATTATTATTCAATTGTATTTATATTGCGCCAATTCATGAAACTTGTCATCTCAACGCACTTTCCAAAGTCATATTCAATCAGATTATACAGATTGGATCAAATTATATGGATTGGTCAAAAAAATAATCCTATATTATTATTATTATTATTATTATTATTATTATTATTATTATTATTATTATTATTATTATTATTATTATTATTCAATTGTATTTATATAGCGCCAATTCATGAAACTTGTCATCTCAAGGCACTTTCCAAAGTTTTATTCAATCAGATTATACAGATTGGATCAAATTATATGGATTGGTCAAAAAAATAATCCTATATTATTATTATCCATCCATCCATCCATTTTCCAAACCGCTTTATCCCTCATGGGGTCACGGGGGTTGCTGGTGCCTATCTCCAGCGTTCACTGGGCGAGAGGCGGGGTTCACCCTGGACAGGTCGCCAGTCTGTCGCAGTATTATTATTATTATTATTATTATTATTATTATTATTATTATTATTATTATTATTATTATTATTGTTATTGTTATTATTATTCAATTGTATTTTTTTAGCGCCAATTCATGAAACATGTCCTCTCAAGGCACTTTTCAAAATCAAATTGAATCAGATTATACAGATTGGATTACATTATCCGGATTGGTCAAACAAAATCCTACATTATTATTATTGTTATTATTATTTTTGTTATGATTATTATCATCATTATCCCATCCATTTTCTGTCACTTTTATCCCTGTTGGGGTCTCGAGGGGTGCTGGTGCCTATCTCCAGCATTCAATGGGTGAGCGGCGGGGTACACCCTGGACAGGTCATCAGTCTAGATTATTTGTGTAATCATGTTTATCCCGACATAGATTACTTGTGTACTCTACTGTCAGTAATATACATTTGTATAACAATCAGTTATTAGTAAATGGAATAATAGTTATCATAACGGTAATTAAGTGTATGGTATATTCTTATAATATATATAGGTGCAGTTTAATGATTGAATTGTAAAAGTAATAAATAAAAGTATTATGTATCGGGATGTGTATTATTGCAATGAATTATGTGTGACGAAGGGGTAGGAGTAAATAAGTATACTTCTTCCTAACCCTTTCTGAACTAATCTCTGTACATTTATCTCTCTTGTGTTATTTATGTCTTTTTTTCAACAGTTTTTATTCATTATGCATTCACTATGCAACAATTATGCGGGTATGACTGACTCTGAAATGCACATCTGGTGTTTTGCGGCCCAGAATGTGCTTGTTTCATCAGTTGTACTTGTATTTATTCATTCGTGAAAGGGACAGTGCAGATTAATGAACACAATGTAAATATGCAAGATTATTACCAGAGATAATTTCCATCTCCAGTCCCTCTGCAGAGGAATACTGAGAACAAAAAATGTTAGAAGCACGATTACTTCAGGCTATCAAAGAAAATTATTATACATATGTGTTTCAAGGAAAAATGCCCGAATTCATTCCCCACATGTTCCCATGTCATCCCTTTTATTTCAAACCCAAAAACAAACTATTTTGTACCTGATTACTTAAACCTTGCATACCAGTTTATTAGTCTTGATAGTTAAAGATTCAGGTAAATTCTGCACATGAAGAATCCTATGTTTAGTACTGAAAATGTTTCAGTCCCCACCTGTACTGGTGGGGACTGAAACATGTTCAGTACTAAACATCCCCAACGTGTTGTTTAGAAACATTTCATTTAGCATTTTAAATGTAATATGTAACTGTGTTTTATTTTATCTTTATCCAAGTTAGATTAAGATTTATCTCACCACATGTAGCCTACTGTGTGCCCTATGCCAAAGACAGAACCCATCTATTTCAAAAGAGTTACTTTGTGTTGGATGATTTACTATAGGAAGACTACTACACAAAAAAGTGATCCACTGTAGATGCTGATGACAGGGTAGAAAGTAGTTTGTTGCCATTTATGGTATACTTGATGGGGTCACATTATATCTTGTATGAATTAATAGGTGAAATGATTGTGTTGCATGCATAGTTAAGCATGATTATTTTGAGCAATATCTGTTTTTTTGCATGTTTTTTCTTGAATGTATGTTTTTTGCAGTGATTTAGAGTCAGCTTGATTTTAATATGAGCTGTTTGGGAGCCAGAAGAGTTGGTTTGTTTATTCTGGTCCTAGCCAAACGATGCGGATCCCGGAAAAGAGGTGGAAAGCCCATCTCTGTTCCTCGCTGCTTTCCTGCTCTGACGTCACGACGATGGAGCGCGCGCCTCCCAAACAAACCCCTCTCAAAGCACGCACCCCAACCCATACTCGGACTGGCTCGCGTGCCTGCCATTCCTATAATAAAATAAGGACATTGTTAATCAGTAAAACGAAGACGTTTAATTTGTTGCTTTGGTTATGGATTGGTCAAGGCCTGGTACCTTCAAATCCTGTTCTGATTAAATGAGAACGGTTAAATTTCTGTTTGTCTGCGAGGTCAAATTCAACATATTTGAACCCAAAGCTACAATTTATTATCGGGAGCATTTTCTTCTCACCTGGTTATGAACGAAGTCCGTTAATGTGCAAACAGAGCCAGCGTGTCTCTGTGCTGAATTTGTTCCAAAAGAGGAAATTCTGTTTATTGTCATTGGAGAATCAGTAGTGTGGAGACCCAAGTCAGAGCATCATTACACATATTTGTCTTACTGTGGGTGTTTGAGAAGAGTTATTTAAAAAATATATAATAATCTAAAAAATGCTTTATTTCCATATAAAATCTCCCTTATAAACCTGTCCTGATTAAAATATTGTTTTTTTGGTCTAATAAGTTCAGGCAGAATGGTCCTGGCCAAGTCGTTTTTTTAATATTAAGTGGTAGTGATCATGAAAAGTAAAATGTGGACTAATAGCCTGAGTATTTCTGCATGTTGCCTTGTTACAACAGACTTAATTTTATTGGGATTTTTACCCACAAGTAATGCATATGTTCTGAACAGGAACGCATTAATCAGCATGGCAGCCAAAAGGTCCCGTGCTGTCTCCGGAGGAGCTGCAGAGATCCACAGCTCAGGTGGGAGGATCTGTTGACAGGACAAATAGCACACAAATATTGGGCCTTTTTGAAACCTTTTGATAAAAGAAGGCCAAAGGGAGTGTTTTTTTACAGTGTGCGGCAAGCCATGTCAAAACAAAGAAGAGAACAAAACTGAGGTAGAAAACATTTCAGCCAATCACAGATCTTAGATTATGCCCTCATGTAATACTGAAGGAGCAACGACGCGCATCCATCAAATTTCCCATCTGCTTTGTAAATCTGACCTGACTTAGTTCCAACACAAACAAAAAAACAACAAACGCCCCATTTGTTACATCAATGACTACCAAATATCAATAAAATCATCTGAACTAATAATCTGTGCCGTAAAAACATCTTCTTGCTCTCGTATAAACAGCATCAAATCAGCAGCGTAAGAGTTGGCCTTTGCAGAAGCAAACATCACGGTTCGTTGGTGACAGATAGCATTTGTGACATCATGCCCAGGAAGCAATACCAAAGGCATCGGCGTTAACCTTCAGCCTTCTGATGAATGGCTTCATACCCAGAACTTCAGAACATTTCTTTTGAAATTGCTTTCGACTTAGAAAAGCTCATGAAGGTTTTGTCAGATCCACAGTCACTATATTGATTTTACCATTAGTTGGGCTTTTTCCTCCCAGATTTATGTTACTGACTTTAACTACGTGTGTCAGCCCGATGCTCTGAAGTCACACATCAGACGTCACGTCACAGACCCAACTGGGTGTGTTTGACAGGCAAAATACGCTTTGTATAAAGCCCAGATGTGACATTTTAGGCTTCTGTCTTTGTTGCATGCAATTACACGTAACCCTGAAGAAAACCAGACATTGACCTTCAGACACAGAGTCACATATTTACAGTGTCCCACTTCCCCGGGCGCCAGTCAGTCAGAAAGTGGAGGTAAAAATAACCCTCTGGCTTAAGTTCCCCTTGAGACAAACACATCAGCGGAGGTGCACCACTGCAATCTCCTAAAAGCCATGTCCACCAATTTAACCCGCAGCAGGAACTTCTGCTGGCTATTCTGGCTGACCTGTGCCTGTTCACTTACTGTCAAGATTTAGGTATTGAAAAGTAAAATGGTGACCTATGTCATGGATAAAAAGTATAGGATCAGCAAAATATTCTCCAAACTAGTAAAAATATCAGGATATAAGACAAGAAAAGATGTGAAACAATCATTTTAATAATATAATTTTAATTGCGCAGCGCATAAATCGAATAACCAATGACACGGTTGCATTGTAGGGCTCATTTATGAAACATGAGTTTAATTAAATGTGAATAATGCAACCAGGAGGTTTCCACATGGAATATTGTGGGAAACATGTCTTTTTGTTACATGTCATGATGTTGAACGCGGCGACATACATCCGGATGAGTAATCAACAACTTAAATTGCACTAACGCTGTGTTTTAATGTTGCTTGCACCTTTCCTGTGCTGTCTGCTTCATTTCTGGTTTCAACATACTACAGGTCTGGGGCACTCGAAGCTTCCCCCTTGTACTAATCATTCAAGTAGACTTGAAACGTTGCTTTATTTGTCCATCAAGTGGCGTATGTGCCATGCGCAAATTTCAACACGATAAAAAAAATGAAACTTTGGGTACTGAGCTTTGAGTTTAAAACAAGATCTAAAGAACATGGCAACAAGGAATGATCAAAACACAAAGAAAGAGGAAAAACAAACTTAAATGTGCTTGATTTGGGTTTTATGTTGCTGACCAACACACTGTAATCCTGGCTATAAACATCTAACAAATACAAATCAGTAAAGTGCGGCATCTATTTACATTGAACCCTATTTGGTCTGATACACCTAAATAAAATCAATTTCTATCTGAAATCACCTATATTTACACCTGCATGTCATGTAATCTCTTTATAAATCCAACTGTTTTGTGAAAAAGGCATCATGGCGGCCAACGGACACAGGGTCAGAGAGAAAGATGTGGAGATGTTTGAAGCAGGGTTAAAGTCCAAAACAATATCCCAAGTTTTGCCATCAAGTAATGTTGAATTTATTGTTAGAAAATGGAATAGACTATATAAGGGACACAGCAAAACACGTTCAAGGATATCCTTTGGTGACGTCAGGCCATATCATTTCCTTTCGTCTATATGCAAAACATTATATGATGCAGAAAACTAATACTGAACATACATCATGCTGAGCACAGCAGCTTTACAGGAAAACACAGGGCTGGCAGCATCATACTATAGGGATCCCTTTCTTTAGCAGCGACAGCGAAGTGGCCCAGCAATAATGGTAAACATACATAGAGCGAAATACAGGGTGATCCTGGAATTAAGAACTGCAAACAATTAAGACTTGGGTTGAAGTTCACCAATGACCCTGAACATACAACTACAACTAGAATAATAAGGCTTACAATTAGCTCAAACCATTTTTGAATGGGTCAGTAACAGTACAAATCTGATGCGTTGAGATGTACACCTCTAACTGAGATTTTTTAATTTCCAAAAAAGAAGGGGCATACATACATGTTTAGATGTGCAAAGCTGGAAGAGGCACACCCAGAAAGCCTTGCACTTATATCTGCATAGAAAAAGGGGGTTCTGTCACAATAAAAAAAAAACACTTTAAGTTCATTTTTAGATTCTTTAAAAAGCAGAAAATCCTGCTCTTTCTTCATCTTTCCAGTTTTTCAGTATTTTGCGTTGTTAACACACGTAAAATCCCAATAAAACAATTCTAATTTTGTGAAAACGCTATTTTTGATGTCCATCCATTATTTGTCTTTAGATGTTGTCCTTCAGTTTCTGAGCCACCTCAGTCCAGTGTCGGAATGGGACATTTGTTAAACGCTAGTGCCATCTAGTGGTCACATATGCATATTGCAGAAAATAATTCTCACTCATACAAATGGGGTTATTTTACTAGAAAAACAATGAATTACATCAGACTGAAAGGAATTGTCAATTTCTGAATGCCACGGTGCTGCAACGCTTTTTGCTAGCGGTTTAACACGGACGAACACATTCGGACTGAATAATAGAAGGCCTAAGGTTACGTCTCCTCTGGTCAGCTGCAGCTCAGGCTGTGCTTACAGGAGTGATAACAAGATTATCTCCATAATTACAACCATAGATACCAAACACAGGGTACACCTTTGGTCTGTGAATGGTTGAAACGCCAGCCATGGAGTAAAGAAACGATCTCAGAGCTGTTGTTGTCTCCATGAACGTGCCTCCTGTGATGTGGAGCATCCGGAACCTGGCTTCCACGTCATAGAAAGAGACCTCCCCCTCCTCGTAGTCAACAAACACCCCAACGGTTTGGATTTGGTTCAGAAAGATGTTGTTCGGTATGCAAAATGTCCACGCCCCATCCTCGATATCGGGAGGGTTGATAATGTCTCTGTTGATGGACTCTTTGACCACACCCAGGAGCCAGCTTTTGCTGCTGCTGACCCGGACTTCATAGTAGAACTTGCCTGAAGAATATCCCTCCTTTGCCAGGACAAGAGGCTGGCATTTAAACGGCCTGGCAAAGAGAGAGGGGAAGGCCTGCTGACTTCTACCACAGGTCAGTCTCTTTCCATCGGCAGACACCGTGAGCCTGTGGTTGGCCGTGTAGGGGTCCAGAGTCACACTCACTGCATCGCATTGTTGAATCTTCATCAGCTCGTCCTGAATCGGACTCCACAGCTCTGGTACGAAGTAGTTATTTGTCATGTCAGCTGCCTGAGACTGTTCAGGGGCGGCGCAGCAGTCAGATGACCGAACCTTTTGGACCAGCATCTCCATCTCACCACTGAGCGTCTCTTCAATCTGAGCAACGGACTTTTTCACCATCTCTAGATAGAGATGCTGACCGGCCTCAGGAAGGTCTCGTGTCAGTGGAAAGGTGGAGTCAGGGAGCGGCTCCGTCAGATTCTCAGGCGTTAGTGTGGATGGGCAGTTCTGCAGCAGGTAGAGGTAGTCTTCTGACTGTAGGAGTTCCTCAGTGTCACGTCTTCTTCTTCTCAAATCAGAAAGATCTTGCTCCAGCAGAGTTATCTGATCTGCAGCTTCTTTTTCGGCTTCTTTCTGCTTCTGCTCGATCGCTTCAACCAGCTCACCCTGCCCTTTTTGCACAGAGGCCACGAGAGCTGTTAAAATTTGCACGATTTCTCTTATTCCGTCCACGGCAAATCTCCTGCTCTGTTCCCCCGAGCATTTCATTTTCTCAACCCTCGCTGATTTAGCATTCTCCTTCTTTTTCATCTCTGAGGCCACGTTCTCCAACGTGACTCTCCTGTCTTTGAAGGCGCGCTCCAGGGTGACCGCCTCATGCGCCGCGTGGTCGTCGTTCAAACACATGGTGCAGACACACTGTTGGTCTGTGCGGCAGAACAGCTCCAGCATCTTGCCGTGCTTCTTGCACACCCTGTCCTCCAGGTTGGACACGGGATCGATCAGTTTGTGCTTCTTCAGCTTCTGGTGGGACTCCAGGTGCGGCTCACAGTACGAGGCCAAACACACCAGGCACGTCTTGTGGGCCTTGAGCTTTGGCTCGTTGCAGACATCACAGGGAACCTCTCCTGGTTGGGCGATGTTCTTAGGTCCATCTTTTTCTCTGATGCGGTTGAAATGCTCCACCACATCTCTGAACTCTGTGTTGACCCTGAGCTTCGGTTCGTTGCCCAACTTTTCCTTACAGAGGGGACACTGCGCAGGTCCATTGATCTGACTGTTCCAGTACTGTGTGATGCAACCCTTGCAGAAGTTGTGTCCACATGGAGTGGAGACGGGCTCATTGAACGCACCCAGACAGATTGAACACAGGAGCTGCTCTTCATAAAGGATGCTGCAGGCTGAGGCCATGTCTGGAAAGAGAAAGACAAATTTAATAGAATTTTCAAATTGATGCTTTATGAGGGGACAGCTAACATTTCTTCAGCTTTGTCTTACAATAGAAAAGGCAGGACCATAAATCTGCTCACTGAAATGTTTCAGATCAAACTAATTTAAATGTCAGACAAAGATAACCTAAGCAAAAACAAAATGCATTTGTCAAATGTTGATCTTATATATATTTTTTTAGAGAATCCAACCCATTCTAGTCCTTGCTGAGTCATGAAAATTTTTTGGGGTGGCCTAGTCCAAGTCTGGAATTAAATTCAATTTTGATTCTGCAGCATTCAGCACCTTAAGCAATGCTTAAAACCCTCGGGTAAGGGTGACTCTGCAAATTAAAGGACTCTAATTTTTCTATTTATTTTTTCCCCTTTGTAAATAAAATAATCAACTGAAATGTGCATTTTGTATTTAGTCAGGTCAGTTTTGTTCGGTATTAAAACTTTTTTGATTATCTAAAACATTTAAGAGTGACAAAAACAGAAGAAATCTTTAAATGGACAAATACTTCTTCTAGTTTAAGTCTAGTTGCTTGATCCATCATGTTTTAAACGTAAGACTATGATGCAAACGACAATTACTGAAGTCAGAAGATAATTAAATGTTTTTTTTTTTGTAAAATATGTACAAGGAGATTGTTCTTCTGGGTTTGGGACCCGTTCAAAAGCAAGCGTCAGGAGGAGAAGCCATTGATTAATAATCTGATTTAAAATGGCTGGATGATGATCAGGGATTAGAAGAAATGGAGCCGTACTAGTCAAACCTGCACGCAGTCAAACCTGATTACCCTTGCCTACTTTAAAATACCCAGCTAAATTTCCCTTTAAACAATTTACAGCTTCACAATAAGTGCTGTGTAATGGTGTGTATACATTACACTAGTGGAAGCCGGTGATAAAAACGGTGAAAGGGCGCGCTAGAGGTCAGGGACTAAAACACAACACTAAACTCTTCTTGAACATAAATTGTGCTCTCTTCTCCTTCATGCCAGCAAATCTTCTTTCTGACTGAAATCTGGCATTTCCCAAACAAGTTTCTCTTCTGTGGAGAGCATGGCAAGTGCATTCTGCCCCTCCAGGGTCATGGTGTTTCTGAGAAATGTTGAAACTCTTTTCAAGGTTGAAAGCACCTCTAGGCTTCTGCTGTGGCGGTCATGGGTATGGTGATGACGATCTTTATAAGGGACAGTTTCTAAAAAGACCTCCTCTAGATTGTTCTCTGTGAACAGCTGGATTAGGTTCACAGCAGCACAACTGGCTCTGAAGCCTTCTTCGCTGAAGATGAGACCAAATTCTGCCTTCAGTTTGTGTCCATTCAGCATCGGGTCAGATTTTGTATAAAAATGAGAACATTTTTGTTTGCTGTCATTTTCTCCCATCTTTGTTGCTGTAGTCTGACACTTCTGTTTGCATCAGATGTGAGTGACATTTGCACCAGTGTCTTTAAACTACCAGGGTTGTGACTTTGACATGTATCATGAATTAATTAGATTGGATGACAAATTACACAAAAAGTGCTGATTGGGTACAGGCACAGAGACCTGCCAACCCGAGGAGAATCTTTAAATTACCAATTAGAGAACATCATGAAGTCACATGGAAGCCAAGAGTAATAAAACCTACATGCTTGGTCATCTGGCCGGCACCACTCGCCATTGAAATGTATATTATAACCCAAAATAAACTGAATGGAATTGGATTGCCGAAAAATGAAATAGTCAGCCACATTTTATGACTAAACAGGTGAGATAATGAAGTTTTATTTTGTAATTTATGTTTATTGTGTCTACTATTTTCCTGCAACTTTTGTTGGGCCATTGCGCCCCCTATGAACAAGCCGCTACAGCATTACAATGATATACTAGCTATGTTGGTAAGACTTTTTATTGCAACCTATATGTATATTATGTTTTGATCTGCCTTTCCTTGTGTTTTCAATTTGCATCGCTAAACGTGTGAGCTCCGTGTCCTCACATGACATACTGGCTGCACTAAAAGTCTCACTTCCTGTTTCAAAGCTCAGGCATACAGAACATTTATCAAAACAGGCTAAAAATAGTGCTGGTAAATGAACTGCAAACTGATGCAGCTTGTCCATTTGATGTCTTTGAATAAATATTTTTTTTTACAGTTCTCCAGATTATTTCTACCCATAGGATTTAATATTCTCTATCTCTTTAATCTGTTGTCATCATTTAACTAATTGCATTCCTGTGTAATGTGCTTTCCTGCCTTCATTCTTCCCCCAGGTAATTAATGTTTTCTTGATCGTTCTCACCTGTTTGTTATGAATTGAAAATCAATTATTTCCTGGTTTCTGTTTCTATGTTACTGATTTCTCCTCGTTACTCTTCGTTCTTCCTTATTTTGCCCCGTATGTTTTCTAAGTTTCCTTTTTTTTTTCCTCTCGATATATCTTATCATCTCGCCATTTACTGCACTTTGGGTCCGGATTCACATCACACCATCTGTATAGTCTCATGTTAGCTCCAAACGTCTCTGTTTGCTTTTACTCTTTTTAAAATGAAATCTCAACAAAACAAGTTTAATACCTGCTGAGTTGCTGGTCCTTGGAAATCACAGTTTCCCCTTCAGACGTGCAAGTTTTATTTCTCTGCGATCGTTGCACAAACAGGAACTGCCCGCCTCTTCCCGGAAGAAAAATTACACCGAGCAGCTGCTTTTCATTTGGTGGGCAGAGTCTAGTTATCAGTGTGTTTTTCCCAGCAAGACTGCTAAAAGTGCAGTCTTACTGTGTGGTAGTTGTTGCTCTACTGCATAGGAGTTGGTTCTCGACTCTTTAAATGTATCCCCTGCTTCAACCCTGCTGAATATTGTGGGGAGCACCTCTGGATGTTACACTAGTAAGTTCCCTCCGCTCTCACAAATTCTGTGAGTGACCTCTGAGCTTAAACTATTGAATTAATTTTTTTAAATATTTAAATATTAAAAAAAAAACATTTAAAATATTTAAAAATTGCTGGTGAAATGTTATATTCAAAATTATGTTGGTGTTTATAACTCGCATTTTGCACATTTTTGTTACATAAAGTTCCTAATATGCGTCTGTCATTGATCGCCTTTGTGCTTGCTTTATGTTACATCACAAAAATGTTTCCATTTTGTGAGCCCTATTGTCAGTATAAAGATTATTTACTGATTATAAAGATAATGTGGTGTGTGTGTGTACTTTTACTTGTACTGAGTAAGAACATTCTTCTGCCTTTGTCTGGTCTTCATTTTCTTCTGGGCCAGGGGTTAGGGTTAGGACCAAGGTGTCAATTAGGTGTAGGGTTAGCGTCAGGTATATACTGGTTAAGGTGGGTGGGTTTAGGGTTAGGGCCAGGGTAAGGACGTAGAATGGGTTGAAAATGAGTGGAAGTCAAGACACGGTCCTCACTTTTTATTTTAAACAAGGATGCCTGTGTGTGTGTGTGTGTGTGTGTGTGTGTGTGTGTGTGTGTGTGTGTGTGTGTGTGTGTGTGTGCTTTTAATTAGCAAGTACTGAAAAGGAAATGTGATTCTTCCTTGGCCATTCAAACAATGATTCTGGATGACTGAATAGCTCATCTCTCTTTTTCCTGCTCATCTCCAATGTATGGCACCTTGTGGAGAAGCAAATGGATGACAGTTTTTATGTGGATGACACCATGTTGTTCTGCATTCTGGATCTAAACATCAGCACATAGTTTTCTGACAGATCCGTCTTACTTTCCCCATGCATGTGAAGGAATAGAAAATATTGTGTTGGTCAAAGTAAACTTTCCTTCTTAGTTCTAAGCTGCTCTGTAATGAACAGCCTAGAACCTTTAAATGACTATTACACTCTAATAAGACAAACTAAACATTGGCATCCCCCAGTGAACATTAACATATATAAAAGTACTTCTGAGCTGCCTTAGCCTAAACTTCGGGAGCTTTAAAAAACTGTTTACATCATTCAGAAATCATCAAAATACAGAAGATTACATGGGACAGAATTCCTAGTTTTCTAAGATGTGATGCAAGTTTAATATCTGATGCCTTACTAATAGGCCCCTGTTGATTAAAGTTAATGATTACTTGAGAAAATCAGACTCAGTAATTTAGACAGACTTTAGATAGCATTTACTTAATAACTTTACAGCAGATATAAAGAAAACTGTGTGTTTTGAAACATTGTAGTGCCATCACACCATGGCTGAATTGTGTTCATTTTAACATGTACGATGGGAATCAAAATGCATTTGAAGCAAAGAACTTCCACACAAGCACAAAGTAGAGAGAGACTCAGCTGGGACGGCCCTTCTCTCAGCAGGGGTTCCCTGTGGCTATAAAAGGTTTTCCCCCCACGGACAAAGCTTCTTCTTCTGATCAGACACTCTCTTCTGCGACTCCTCTCCTGGGGCTCCCAAGGAAAAAGGGGGGGGGGGGGGGGTCTCCTTCCTCAGCAGCCATGCGATTTAAGGCCGAAAGCCCACAGACCAACCGTTCTGTGGAACTCATCTGCTGTTTCAATGGAATGACCAAAAGGGAGCGGAGGACCTGACTGAATCCGGATAAACAACACACTGACCGCAGCTAAGTTGAACTCTTGACTGCTGCGCAAACCAGCCGCAAAGTACAGATTGCCGAAACAGCTTTGTTGTATTTCTCCTCAGCTTTTACAGGGAAGCGAACACCAGCTAGAGCTGAAAAGCCGGCAGAATCAGAATCAGAATCAGAATCAAGTTTATTGCCAAGTAGGTTTGCACTTACAAGGAATTTGGCTTGGTGTTGATGGTGCAGACAAAAACTAAAATAACAATAAGATAGAATAGATATATATACAGAAGCTACATACACTCAGTAAACTGTGCATTAATGTAACGCAGAAGCTTGTAAGTCCTGAACGGAAGAGAGAGGCAGTGTCCAGTGTCACAGGCAGCTCTTGGCCTTGTCGATAAGGCCGGTAGCGGATGGGAAAAAAACTATTCTTGTGGCGTGAGGTTGTGGTCCTGATGGACCGCAGCCTCCTGCCAGAGGGAAGTGTCTGAAATAGTCTATGATTGGGGTGCGAAGGATCAGCCACAATCTTCCCTGCATGCCTCAGAGTCCTGGAGGCGTACAGGTCCTGGAGAGATGGAAGATGGCAGCTAACCACCTTCTCTGCAGACCTGATGACACGCTGCAGTCTGCCCTTGTCCTTGGTGGTGGCACCAGCGTACCAGATGGTGATGGAGGAACTGAGGATGGACTCAATGATGGAGGAGTAGAACTGCACCATCATTGTCCTTGGCTTGCTGTTGGTTAGCACATAGCTGGAGAGCTAAGCGTTAGCCCGCCAACAACAAACCAACAATTCTCCCTGCTTTAACGTTCTTCCTGGAATGGCAAAAGTGGACAAAACTCACACATGAGGCACTAACAGGTTTGGGCAGCGAGCTGAGGGACAAGTTAAAAGGTTTTTTGGGAAATGTCTTGTAACTCGTTTGGACACATGATGCCTTTAGAACAAAGGACTAATGGAGGTAGCTCACGCTAGCTTTTCATTCCACGGTATTGATAGTATTATTTGAGTGTGTTTTTATGGTTATAACAAAAAAGGTTATCTCCACAAGGGTTATATACAATGATGGGACATTAATGTTTACGTTATCCAGCCCACTCATTATGACTAACATAAAACTAAAGCCGTTATTTGTTAGCACCAAATGCTTGCTAGCCAAACTGCTATTAGCCTTGCTAACATCCGGTTCCAGACATTTCAAAAGGAGCTCGTTTTAAAGCATAAAACTTAATCGTTTTGCTCGGCCATCCCTCGGTGGTGCTATGAGCCTTATTCCTGCATTAACATGGAATTTTAATGCCGGTTTTAAAGGCAATTTCGATAACTTTAAACTTTAACCAGGTTAGCGACGATCACTACAGTGACCCCAGCCCCCGGAGGTAGAATCGCATACAAAAAGGCAAGCGATCATAAGGTTTAAACAATTTTACTGAACAAATCAGTCTTTAGAATATTATTTACAATTATTTACAAAAAAAAAGAATATTATTTACTCTAAATAATGTTCTGGTTAACTAAGGATTTGCATTGTGAATGGATTGAAACACATGTCAAATGTTCTGAATTAGTTAAGCTAATTTAACCACAATTCACATTCTTTAAGGTGAACTTTGGTCCTTTAACTTAAACAAAATATTATTTCATCAAATAATGTTTTGTTTAACTCAGGCTTTGTGTTGTGAATGGATTGAAACACATGTCAAATGTTTTTAACTCCATTCCATGCTTTTTGGAATCAGATCTGTAGCGAACAAGGATTCACTGAATTATTCTGATTATGATCAACCACCTTGTTTTGTCTTTTGTTTGTTTTTGTAGGTTAAATAGTTCCTTAGCTTAGTTTCTTTTATCTTCATTTTGCTTAATAGTTTAGTTAAGTTTCACTAGCCTAGTAGAGAGGATTTGTTAATGGAAATATTGTGTTAATTCAGATAAACAGCATTACATAGTGATCTTCTCCGGATGTTCATTTTATTTCTGCTATTAAATTCTTGAACTCGAAAATAAGTTGTCACTCCTTTTATACTATGTGTGTGCAGGTTTTGCTGTTAAAAGATCGCTAGTGCTTGAATTCATTCCTTTCAACCATTGTCCTGATATCATCTTAAGAGCTGATTATCACCAGACAATACTTAACAGACAGAGGGTTATTTAATAAAAATGAAATAACTTTAAACAGTGTATAATTGCACAACAACATGATTTCAAAGATATTAATCTATTTACATCACATCTATACGTCACATAGTAAAAGGATCTAATTGTTTAAAGTAATTAGAAAATTTTATGCCACATCAAACCTGTTAAATAGATACAGTAACTCTAAAACAGATTAAAATATATAATTATACCTGCAACATAAACTGAATTCAGAATGAAAAGATAGAATCAGAGTCTCATTTTAAAAGGCTCCCAGGATCCCAAAAGTTGTCATGCAGGCTTTGAAGAATGTTATATTTTTATTGTTATACATCTTTATAGATAGCTTATGGATATAGAGAGCACGTGATGAAAACACGTACCAAGGTTACATGATTTATATAACTAAAATCACAAAATCTAAAAATGCATAAAAAATCTATCTGAAGGATGAATTGTTTTGCTTTCTTTATTAGAAATGTTGTTGATTATTTCGGTGAATTTCTCAGAATGAGGATTTGTTCCAGATCAACACCAGAGCAATTATTTCAGGTAAAATAAAAAATATCACAAGATCCAGTGGGAGCTTTGAATCAACATCTTTAAGCATTGATTTTATTCTTAGAATCTCTAGTGTAAACAAAAACTCTATTTCAGATTATTCCTTTCTCGAGTATTTTAGGAAGTACGTTGTACAGGAGTGATGGCAAGAGTATCAGATAAATGTCCACAAAAACAAAAAAAGGGGTAAAGCTTTGGCCTGTGAACAGTGGAAAGTCCAACAACAGAGTAAAGAAGAGATTGTGGTCCTGTTTTGGTCTCAGTAAAGCAACATTCTGTGAACGACTGTATCAGAGTCCTGGCCATTGTGTCATAGAAGGAGACTTCTCCCTTCTCATAATCAACAAATACACCAATTTTCATTATTTTGTTTGGACAGAGCGACTCCAAAAATACCCAGACTCCATGCTCAGGTATGAGTGGGAACATTTCATCCCTGTTAATGGACTCTTTGACCACTCCCAAGACCCAGGATTCACTTCTGTTGACCTCAACTTCATAGTAGAATCTTCCTGAAGAAAAACCTTCGTTTGCCAACACAGCACAGTAATGTTCAAATCTCCAGCCAAAAGCAGGAAACAATGGCTCACTTTCTCTGATGCTCAGAGCCTTCCCATCTGCAGACACTATGAGGTATGGGTGGGCGCTGTAGGAGTTTAAAGTCACATTGACTTCATTGCATTGCTGAATCATCATTAGCTCGTCCTTCGGTGGACGCCACACACCTTCAGGAGAGTTTGTTGCACTCATGTCTTCAGTTTCTTCTGACTGTTCAGGTGGATCACAACAATTAGGCGACCTGATCTTTTGAATCAGGATCTCCATCTCATTATTGACTCTTTCTTTAATCGGGGCTACTGACTGTCTCACTAACCCAGCATAGATGTGCTGCTCAGTTAGTGGATCCATCGGATTAGGGGTCTCAGGTGTTAGTGTGGATGGGCAGTTTTGCAGCAGGTAGAGGTAGTCTTCTGACTTTATAAGACGCTCAATTTCAGATCTTCTTCTTCTCAAATCAGAAAGTTCTTGCTCCAGCAGAGTTATCTGGTCTTCAGCTTGTTTCTCTGATTCTTTCTGCTTCTGTTCAACTACCTTAACCAACTCATTCTGCTTTCTTTGCAGAGAAGCCATCAGAGGTGCTAAAACTTGTACAATCTGACCAATATCATTTACTGACATTTTCCTGCTCTTCTGAAGTAAGCCTTTGATTTTTTTAACACTGGCTGATTTAACATTCTCCATCTTTTTCATCTCTGAGGCCACGCTCTCCAACGTGGCTCTCCTGTCTTTGAAGGCGCGCTCCAGGGTGACCGCCTCATGCGCCTCGTGGTCGTCGTTCAAACACATGGCGCAAACAAAGTGTTGGTCTGTGCGGCAGAACAGCTCCAGCATCTTGTCGTGCTTCTTGCACACCCTGTCCTCCAGGTTGGACACGGGATCGATCAGTTTGTGCTTCTTCAGCTTCTGGTGGGACTCCAGGTGCGGCTCACAGTACGAGGCCAAACACACCAGGCACGTCTTGTGGGCCTTGAGCTTTGGCTCGTTGCAGACATCACAGGGAACCTCTCCTGGTTGGGCGATGTTCTTAGGTCCATCTTTTTCTCTGATGCGGTTGAAATGCTCCACCACATCTCTGAACTCTGTGTTGACCCTGAGCTTCGGTTTGTTGCCCAACTTTTTCAAACAGAGGGGACATTTTGCAGGTCCATTGATCTGACTGTTCCAGTACTGCGTGATGCAACCCTTGCAGAAGTTGTGTCCACATGGAGTGGAGACGGGCTCATTGAACGCACCCAGACAGATTGAACACAGGAGCTGCTCTTCATAAAGGATGCTGCAGGCTGAGGCCATGTCTGGAAAGAGAAAGACAAATTTAACAGAATTTTGCAACTGATGCTTTATGAGAGGACAGCTAACATTTCTTCAGCTTTGTCTTACAATAGAAAAGGCAGGACCATAAATCTGCTCACTGAAATGTTTCAGATCAAAATAATTTTAATCTCGAACAAAGATAACCTAAGCAAAAGCCAAATGCATGTTTTAAAATGATGATGTTATATTTTAGGAGAAACAGCTATCCAACACAGCCTAGCCCTTATGTAAAAAAAACAAAAAAACATATTTCTGGGAAAGCTGTGTTCAGAAGGTTACGGTTTTGGAGTGACCATTTCAAAGTCTGGAATTAAATCCAATTTTGATTCTGCTTCCGTATCTGCCTTAAACATACATTAAATCTTGTGGCTGATTGAGACCAAAAGTCCTCCATGGTAAAATACTTTATGCCATTCGTGCCAAAAGCAGGTGAGTGAAGCTAGGGAAGTGGTAGGAAACAAAGGTACCAGAGCTCAGAAGAGCAAAAACAGGTTAAGAATGTGAGCTTGATCATCACTTGTGTGAACAAAAACAATGTGGCATCTGTGTCAGTGAACCAGCTCCTCTTTAATCACCTCCTTAAGAGCTTCAGCTGGGAAGGCTGCACCTTCCGGTCACACCCCGTAAAGTGCACACACTTTGTTGGACATTATTTTGGGATTATTTCAAATTCAGTTGATACAGAAATGGACGGGTAAAAGAGAAAGAGAGTAAGGGAGAATGGTGAGGCAAAACGTTAAAAAGGAAAGAAGGTGACAAAATTCATTTGTTTCTTCTTCTGTGCATGCATGTGCCAAACTTTTCTTCAGTTGAAAAAAAAAAACTGAAGTAATACGTTTTGGACCAACGGAGGAGCGATCAAGAGTTAGCAAACAGCTTCAGTTACTTCAGCTAGTAGGAACTGATCAGGCCTGAAATCTGGGTGTAATGATGGACCTAAACCTTCAAAGGCATCTAAAGACAATTACAAAGTCTGCCTTCTATGACCTGAAGAACATTCCCAGGTCTGTTAGTTAGCGTGTGCCTGCTTTACAGCGCATGACCCAAAACACGATTCTTGGACCCGTCTCCAGCCGCGGTCCTTTCTACCCATCTTCTCCCGCTGTCAGCAGTCATCTATCTGCCCCGCAAGATCCTGCTCTTGTTGATGCCGATTTGCCTGACTGCACCAGTTGTTGTTCAGTTATCAATCAACCTTTTAGGACGCAACACTGTCTGGTTTGAATATTGGGTTCTCTGATTTTTTTGTGCATTACAGTTTCATTTAAAAACCTAGCCAACAAAGTGGTCATTTGGCAACACCTCTTTGCTAGCAAAGTCTCACTTCTTTGCTAACCCAGGGACCAGAGAGAAGTTGGGTGAAGGATAAAAAAAAGTCATAATAATGAGCAAAAACGGCTAATGATGAAAAAGTGATATTACAAACAGGAATACTTATTACCTTATGTTGTTGAGCGCTATATGTTCTTCTTCTGGAGCTTGCCGTAGAGGAGATCTGCATGTGGCATGATGCAGTGAAAAAGTTCCAGAAAAAAATCTATAGGCGTGATATTTCAGCAGCAAGGTTTCAGCAGCAAGGTCAGGTTTGCATTTTTCAGAAAGATGTTTAAGGTCTCTGAGCCCCACTGCTGTCCACAAAACTTCAGTGGCAACACTTTGAAAAAGCAAGCATGGGAAAGCAATTCTTACGTCACATCCGGCTTGCCAAACATGTCCGCGGTCACTTGCCATTTTTAAGGCAGGTTCATCTCCTCCAGATTTCTTTTATCCACACTGTTTCCTCCACCAAAGGTTTTCGTCCAAATTCCTATTTTGTGCATAATCAAATTTCTGTTTGCAGCCATTTTCTCCCATCTTTGTTGCTGTGATCTGACTCTTCTGTCTGCATCAGATGTGAGTGACATTTGCCCCAGGGTCTTTAAACTGCCAGGGGTACAACTTTAACATGTAGCATGAATTCATCAGATTGTATGAGAAATTACACAAAAAGCGCTGCGTGGTCCAGGGCACAGCAACCTGCCCACCCGAGAAGAATCTTGACGGTAACCAATTAGAGAGCAGAATTAAGTCACATAGAAGCCAAGAGTTATCAAACCTACATGCACGGTCATCTGGCCGGCACCTCTCGCCATTGAAATATGCATATTATAACCCAAAATAAACTGAATGGAATGGGATTGCTGAAAAATCAAGTCACACACATTTTATGACTGAACAGTTGTTACGGCAGTACAGGACGTGACAGACTGCAGTTCCCATGATCCACTGTGGTCAAAGTGGCCACCAACTCCCATCATGCAACACGGCCCAAAATGGCCGCCGGACATGGCAAAGAGATAACGTTGCTATATGAATGGTTTATAAGTGCTGAGCGCACTGAAATCTGCCTTCTTTTGTAGGTTGTGTGTTGTCATAGTCATATTGAAACAGTTTTCTGGCATAACACTGTTGTGATAATTACGTTTTATTTTGTAATTTATGTCTACTGATTTCCTGTAATTTTTGTCGGGGCGTCGCCCTAGCACCCACTATTAACAAGCTGCACTACATTACAATGATATACTAGCTATGATACCAAGACTTTTTATTGCAATTTGTATGAAATGTTTTGAGCTTTAATTGTGTTTTCACTTTGTATCGGCAAACTTGTGAGCTCCGTGTCCTCTCATGACAGACTGGCTGCACAAACAGTCTCATTTCCTGTTTCAACGCTCAGGCACACAGAATATTTATCAAAACTGATGCAGTTTGTCCATTTGATATCTTTGAATAAATATTTTTTTTTTCTTTTTACAGTTCTCCAGGGCCCCGTTTGAAAAAGAATTGCCAATCTACCCTGAGTAGATAGCAGATACTCTGAGTAGATCTACCTCACGCCGTCATACTCCGTGTTTTCGGTTTAAGAACAGGTGGTATCAATCATGTAACTGAACTCTGCGTCCTATCACCCTATCAGTGGAACGCAGATAACGATTTTGTATCTACGTGCTACCCGACAGGCATAAAAAGGACGTGTCAGCAAATCAAGATGAAGTATGAAAATACAGCTTGATCAGGTAAGGTCCAGTTCTAAGTTATCCTTATGTTTTACCCCCTAAACCCACTAGACAAGTAAAGCATTGATTGGCTATAATCAACATTTGTGATTAATGATGGGATGGTGTGAGTTATTGAAATAGCTTCATCTTTTACCTGCATTTGGTTTCAACCATCCTTCTAAGAATGAGTTGACACTGATTTTCTTGTTGGTGTATAATTTGTGCCAACCTCACTTTACATCAATCATATAGGCTATATTTATATTTTAAGTTAAAATAAGGTGGCATTATTTAGCTGAAGATTAGGTGTAGGACTAAAACGACTGTGGCTTGATGGGTTGAGTAGTCGTCTGGCAATCAGATGGTTGTGTGTTTGATTCCAGCTTCCCCTTGCCACATGTTGATGTTCCCCTGGGCAAGGCACTTAACCCTAAGTTGCCTACTGAGCTGCATCTCAGTGTGTGTGTGTGTGTGTGTCAGTGAGAGCAATTGGGTGAATGTGGCTCTAATGTACAGGGCTTTGGGTGGTCAGTATGACTGGAAAAGTGCTATATAAGTTCAAACCGTTTAAAACTGTCATGCAGAATAAATTATTTCTGTAGTTCTTTTTTTAATCTTGTGGATCTCTGACTGTGGAACACCTTTAAACTCTACAGTAACTGAGTGCAACATTAACATTCCTGACAGCGCGACGTCCAGCTACCTCTGAAAGATCTTCTGTGTCACCTACGTTATTAAAAAGCTAATTTCTACAATCAGGGTTTAATATTTTCTATCTTTTTAATCTGTCGCCATCATCCGTAGCTGTTTATGTGCCTTCCCCAGGAGATTTGTGTGTTGTTGATTGCTCTCACCTGCTTGTTATGAAGTCGATTATTTCCCTGTAGTATTTCAGTTTCCTGATTTCTGGTTCTCCGTTGCTGGATTCTCTGCGTTACACTCCGTTGTTACTGATTCCTTCTTGGCTCCTGTACTTCTGTGGTATTTTGCAAGTTTCAATTTTCTTCACTAATGGCTCTTCCTCATCCCTGCTGCGCTATGGGTTCACATCAACATCATAACATGACATCTGTTTTATCATCTTTGGTTAACTCCAAACAGCTATGTTTACCTTCACATTTGCTCTTTTTAATATGAGATCCAAACAAAACAAGTTTAATACCTGCTGGGTTGCCAGTCCTTTGAAAGCACAGTTTCCCCTTCAGACGTGTAAGTTTAATTTGTCGGCAATCATTGCACAAACAGATTCTGCCCGCCTCTTCCTGGAAAAGATGACACTGAGCAGCTGCTTTTCATCTGTTGGGGAGAGTCTGGTTATCAGTATGGAGAGGCGTTTCTTTGTGTATTGAATAAATAAATAAATATTGTTAAATAATTGTTAAATATTCTATCAAATAAATAACCCAATGATATGAGACTAGGTACATATATACATTTTTTTTAGCTTTTTTTAATCATTTATTTACATCAAGATTTTATTTATTTATTTTTTATTTATTTTAAGATCTATTTCTATTTTTAATATCTATTAATTCAAGATTTATGTATTTACTTATTTCAAGATTGACTTACTTAGATTTAAATGCTTTGGCCTCCACAGCAACAAACTGATTCCAGCTTCGTTTTACTTTATGATTGAAAGGTAACGAATCACACACTGAGCAGCTGCACAAGATGAAGGATCACACAATACAGAGTTTAGCAAAACAACAGAAGCCGACTGAATGGATCAAACCGTCACACAAACTCATCAGATAGGGACTGGTTTTGAAATGCCTGTTAATTAACATATAAAATATGACAAGCATTCATGTGCGAAAAAAAGATGAGACCGAGTTTCTGATAAAAAGTCCATGAATTCTCGCCAATCCTGTGTCCAAACATCTCTTTCTTCTAAGGCCGTGGGTTACACATCTTTCAAGTTGATAATCATGTCAGAATAAGTAAATGTGTCCATATTTGAATCAGGGAATGCAAAAGTGTTTGTATGACTGCGACTGATGTTGGGTCAAGTCTTCTCCTCTCAGACGCTTGTCACATTTATTTTCATTGATACATTCTAACTATATTGTCTTTTCAGTTCTATACATACCATACTTTTAATTCCCTTTTAGAATTGATAAAATGTAATCTCAAGTGTCTTCCAATTGAGAGTCTTCATTGCTATTTGTCACTTTGATACACATTCTTGTATCAAAAAGGTGCAGTTTCTTCTCAGAAATATGTTTTTATTAATGCACAGATGAACAACGACCCATTACACTGACACAAGACGGCATATTTGTTTTTTTTATTATTATTTGTATTATTAGGCTTACTGACTAAGGCAAAGAATTACCAAAGTTTTCCAAAGAAAATTCAAACTATTACACTTTCTGAAATTTGGTAAAGTTGTTGATGGCAGTATTTGGGGTTGGTGGGTCAACTTGTTTTTGGAATTATTGCACAAGACTTATTTTTATTTTATGGTTTGAAGAATGTTTTTCGAAATGCACAGGGTATCACAGATCTGAGCGGACTGGGTGGGTGTGAAACTGACAGGTGGTGTTCTCAGCCATCCAGTCCAGCAGGATGAAGGTAGCTGTGGAGTTCTTGCCATAAAGGTACACAAACATTAGGGTTTAGACAAAGTTTTTGGAAAACTGAAAATAAGTATTGCTGTGTTGTGTGCAAGAAAGATTTTCAAGAAAACGAAGAATTATTTTTATTGACCTGTGACAAAGTTGGTGAGAACGCCATTTGTTTAGGATTATATATTTTCAGGTAACATTCTTGTTTGCTTGATTTAGCCATATCTTATTTATTCTGTAGTCTGCAAGCATATACTACCCTGGGTTTCTCTATGTTTTGCATTTTTCAGATTATTTACTATAAGATCTTAATCTAAATCAATTCAGAATTCTAGATTTTATTTTATTGTTTGATCAATTAACTTGTGCATTTTATTATGGTGAACTTACCTTATTTACCTTTCAGGAGGAATGTTACTACCCGATCCGTGCCGGTAGCACGATCCGTTCCATCAGCTCATTTGCGCATGCGCGAACAGAATAACTTCCAGTAGGCAATATTTAGTTTTTCTTACTTTTTTTATTCTTTTGTCGTTTTTCGGGATTATTTTTTGTATTTGCGCAAATATTGCATATTCTAAAAATTAAACAACAGAAATACATAAAAATGCAGTGTTTTTTTTTGTTTGTTTGTTTTGTTTTTAATAGCAAAAATGTTTCCCAGTTGTGGTTAGGGAAATAAAAGTATATACACCTTTTATTAAAGTACATAAAAGGTGTGCTATAAACACATATAGGAGTATAGAAACGTATTTGATTTAGAATATTCTTCAAGGTTTTTTATCATTTATTTGATTTACATATGTATTTGTGTATTTTGCACTCAATATTTTTTTATATAATGTATGCCTTGGTTTTGTTAAGTGTTCTTTGTTCTATTCCCTTTGTTCTATTCTCTTGTTTATCATTTGTACACCAGAGGGTGCTAAAATCTCAATCAATAATTTTAACTTTATAATAAAACAAAATTTTAGTACAAGATTATTTGTATAACAAAACTCACCTTATTATTAAGGATGAAAATATATTTTTTTCCAGTCCTGTTTGAACAAATAATAAAACTACTATATAAAAAAAATAGAGTGCATTCAGACAATACAGATAGACGTTACGCCAGGGGTGTCAAACTCGTTTGGGTTTAGGGGCCGCATACAGCTTAATCTGATCTGAAGAGGGTAAAGTAAAAGTTTACCTACAAGTAAACTCATTGCAAGATTAAATAGAACTAATAAATGTGGACTTTTTGTTGATTTTTATATTAAATGAATTTCACTTTTACACAATATATTATGAATAACCTCAGCGTTTTTAAGAAAAGTATGTGCAATTTCAACAATACTTTTACTCTTTTAAACATTTACTTGTGCATTATGCATAAGAACCGATCACAGTGATTGTACAATGTTGAAAAACATTTATTCACATTTTTTGGAACTTAAAAACGCTGTCCTGCATGACAAAATACATCAAACAGATAAAAATTAAGAAATTATTTAAAATCAATTTTCCACATCTGAAGCTCAGTGCTACCATCTGCTGATTAAAACACAGCGCCCCTCGTGGACAATATAGGAACTGCATATTTTCAATTAAACTAAGTACATGTTTTTTTCAATAATTGTTTTATCGTTCTCTTCCTTTTATCTCCTCTTTCTTTCACCTTTTCTTTTGTTCTTCTTGTTCTTCCTTTCCTCTCCTACTTCCCCATTGTAGTGTCCATATCATTTGAGATATTCCCCGCATGAATCATAATAAAACTATTCACATTCATAAATCAAGCACTGTGGCAAAAGCAATACTGCTCCACTTGTGAAAGTCAAATCTGATGAGCTCTTTTTGGCATTAAGACAACAATTCTTATTGCCACATTGCCAGACAGGACACAGGATAAAAAAAAAAAAGGTTGTTGTTTTTTTTGAATAATGATAATGCATTTAGCCACCGGGCCGGACTAAATTGTTCGGCGCGCCGTAAATTTGACACCCCTGCGTTACGCAATGATTTATTCCCGGACTTCTGAGCATATCCGATGATGACGTCAAGCAATACAATGGAGAAAATGTAAAACGCATCAATGTCTTCCAGAAAAGTCTTCAATATTTTCTATACGATATAGTTTAGCATTCTTTAATGATTTAAGTACAGAAATAAGTATTTTCAGTTCCGTAATTACATTACATAATTTATTTGGCGACCCAGAAGAAATTCTGTGCGCGTGCGCAAATGAGCTGATGGAATGGATCGTGCTGCCGGTACAGGTCGGGTAGTGACAAGGAAGTGTTGCCTCACTTCCTTTAATGATAACTTCCTGTTTAGAGCTTGTGTCACAGGAAGGGACCAGATGAGAAGGGGAAAGGGACAACTATTTAAATTTGATATTGTCAAATTTAGGCCTTGTTTACATTAATTTTGTGTGGATTTAATTGTATAATCTTATGGCCTCACTCTAAAAGATGTTGCTTAAAGCATTGCAAGTAACATAAGTGAGTTCAAGTGTGAACTGTTCAGGCTTACCTGCTTAAGGAAGAGTCCATTGAAGGCCATTTTGTCTGCCAGAAAGTGAGGGTATTTAAACGGAGAAAATTAAGCCGTTCACATGAAAAGAGAACCTGATCAGTGTAGCTGAATGTTCTTGACGTCAACTTTGGTTGTTTTAAGTTCAGTTATGATCTGTTGAGCCATGTTAACCTCTGAATTAATTTTGGGGGGAATTTTGTAAATGTTTCTTCACTATTTTTGTTGTAAATAAAGCACCTGCTCTGCTGGACATCGTCTGCCTACTGCCTTCTTCAGCCAATTTGGCCAGGCTATCTCACATGACCAATGAAAGCTTGAGCTGTATTTCATAAATTAAAAACTGTCCTATAGACAGCAAGGGCAATAAGGGAAGCATTTCCCAACAGGGCAGCTAATTTTCCCCAGGAAAACCAGAAAGGTAAAGAATGGTGTTGTTTTGGACAGGAAATCCTTCTATCATCACATAGTAGGGTTTTGATTGCGTTCCCCAGTAGTATTTACATTTATTTATGTAAAACCAGCAAACAATGTCTATTTCCATTTGAAACCCAAGTGTTTGAAATCGATAATAACTTCACAATGTGCTCAGCTTCCAAACCACCAATACCAGGACTTTCTGTCACAGACTGGGTGAGTGGTCCAGAACCCATTATTTTTGGTCTATCAAAGAGTCATAAGAAATAAGAGGTTTCATTATAATCAGTATTGTTAAGAATTGATCACATCTAGTTGTGGTTCTCCCAGGTTCTTTACCTGTAAAAAGTGTTCTTCTCTACTGTAGACTTATTTAAAAATAAAAAGACTCTTGAAACAGGAACTTTAACATATTTAATTTAACAAGGCAGAGGGATGTTTACAGCTTCAGTACTTGACTCTCATACATAAAACAATCGGAGACGGATAAGAACAGGAAATGGAGAGCTCCAATCATTAGTTATGTAAGCAATATATAGAACCAAGTGTGTACGACACCAGACTGATGATTGATAACGTATGAATCCCATGCAGGCATTGATCAATACACTTTTTATACTTCCTATTTATATGTGCAGTGTTGCTGGGAGGCTGGTGCCTATCTCCTGTAAAGATGGCTGTTAATATGTTTTTTTCATAATATCATTTTGTTCTGTCTTTTAAATAAGATCTTTTAAGTTATTATACATTAAAACACTTTGGTGAATAAAAAACATTTTGTTTGTAGGAGTGTTGGTATTGTTGACAATCAAACAATTTAATCTCTGCATCATTGAAAATGACAAGTGTTTTGGTATTAGGCTGTAGAATGACAAACATATGCATATTAGGTCCTTTGACTTGGTATTTCTCCCAACAATAATCTACAGTAACATTATGAAATATTTATTCTAGTTAGAGTATATGTGACTCTTTAACATAATTTGAAGAAAGCTTGTTGTCACCTCTCATGGTTTGGGGGTAATAACTTTCTGAAAATGAATCAATCGCCTACCCTAGATTGGGATTATGATGAACTTTGACTTGGTATGTCTTAAAAAATCTAGATGGAAATTTTGAAATATTTATTCTCGTTATATTATATCCATGTAAAAGTAATAGTTTTTTCAAAAAGATAGATTTTCTTAGGGTTAGCTTCTCTCTTTTTCTCCATTTCGCTACAGCTGTGTTACCGTAATGCATTATATATGTGCAAAGCTAATCTTTAAGAGAGAGATACTGGTAAAGATTTGAGTTATGGTTAGGGCAAGGGAAAGGCAATAGAAAGGCTTGAAAATTAATGGAAGTCAAGGCATGGTCCTCACTTTGTAAATTTACCTCACAATTTCATGAATTTCCCCTCAATGGCCAGTCAATCAAAAGGGCCTTTGAAATCAGTGTCCTTACTTCAGGTGATCAGCTCCCTTGATTTAACACCTTTGGGTTTCCACAGTCACCCTATGATTCAAACCACTGTTCGTACAAATGGAAAAATTGAGACAGCAATGCAATGATGCAAGAGTAAATATTATTTCCATTGTTGTTATTATTATGTACATGTCGTTGGTGGAAGTGATGTACAGTTGAACATTCACATACAAACATATGTCCACAGTGAGATGAGTGCAGAGAATGTGAATGCAGGAATAAATTAGTAATATATACAATGTTATGTACATAAGGTAGGTGGATTTGGTGTACCGTAAAATGAACAGTAAAAATGAACTGCACTTTTTTGTCAGAGTCAGCTGTTCATTAGATTGAAGGCTTGTATAAAAAAAAATGCTCCTCCTGAAGTCCACAATCATCTCTACAGTTTTGAGTGTGCTCCCTGTTGTTGTGGTTGCACCAGAGAGCTAGTTGATCAACCTCCTCTTTGTAGGAGGTTGATCATCTCTGTAGGAGGCCGACTTATCACCGATAAGGCAGAGGACCATTTTGTCGTCGGCTAACTTCAGGAGTTTTGACAGCTGGGTCTCCTGAGATGCAGTCATTGGTGTAGAGGGAGAAGAGCAGTGGTGAGAGTACACACCCCTGGGGGATGCCAGTGCTAGTAGTCTGGGTGCTGGATAGGACGTTCCCCAGCCTAACCTGCTGACTCCTGTTTGTCAGGAACGAACACGGCTCCTGTGATGTCCTGAAGGTGGGCAAACACCAGTCGTTGCAACACATGTGACAGTGTGACAGGTCAGTAATCATTTAATCCAGAGATATTGTTTTTTTTGGGGCCCGGGATGATTGGTGAGTGTTTGTAGGCGGAGGGAACGGCACACAGCTCCAGTAATCTGTTGAAGGTCTGTGTGAAAATGGGGGCCAGGGGGTCTGTGCAGATATCCAGGCAGTTTGTTTTTGCAGATGGATGTTGGAACTAAGGAAATAGACCTAATTGTTTAAAAGTAACTACAATGATAAAAATCTAATTAAAATTGAATGCCATTTCAAAGCTGATAAGTACATTAGAGTAGCTCTAAAACAAATTAAAATATATAATCATACATAATGAAACATAAATTCAAATCAGAATGAAAATATAGAATCAGTTTCATTTTAAAAGGCTCCCAGGATCCAAAATATTTTCATTCAGGATTTGAAGAATGTTTTATTTTTATTGTTATACATCTTTTTAGATAGGTGATGGATCTAGAGAGCTTTTAATGAAAACCCGTACCAAGATTATATGATTTATATAAACTAAAATAACAAAATCTAAAAATGCATAAAAAATCTATTTGAAGGATGAATTGTTTTGCTTTCTTTATTAGAAATTTAGCCAGATTCTTTCTGTGAATTTCTCAGAGCGAGGATTTGTTCCAGATCAACACCAGAGCAATTACTTCAGTTAAAATGGAAAATATTACAAGATCCAGTGGGAGCTTCTAATCAACATCTTCAAGCATTGATTTTATTATTAGTATCTCTGGTGTAAACAAAAACTCTGAATCAGATTATTCTTTTCTCGAGCATTTTAGGATGTACATTGTACAGGAGTGATGGCAAGAGTATCAGTTATAAATCCAGAAAAACAAAAGAAAGGGTAAAGCTTTGGCCTGTGAACAGTGGAAAGTCCAACAAAAGAGTAAAGAAGAGCTTGTAGTCCTGTTTTGGTCTCAGTAAAGCAACATTCTGTGAACGACCGTATCAGAGTCCTGGCCATTGTGTCATAGAAGGAGACTTCTCCCTTCTCATAATCAACAAATACACCAATTTTCTCGTAGTTTTTTGGACATAGTGATCCAAATAATACCCAGACTCCATGCTCAGGTATGAGTGGGAACATTTCATCCCTGTTAATGGACTCTTTGACCACTCCCAAGACCCAGGATTCACTTCTGTTGACCTCAACTTCATAGTAGAATCTTCCTGAAGAAAAACCTTCGTTTGCCAACACAGCACAGTAATGTTCAAATCTCCAGCCAAAAGCAGGAAACAATGGCTCACTTTCTCTGATGCTCAGAGCCTTCCCATCTGCAGACACTATGAGGTATGGGTGGGCGCTGTAGGAGTTTAAAGTCACATTGACTTCATTGCATTGCTGAATCATCATTAGCTCGTCCTTCGGTGGACGCCACACACCTTCAGGAGAGTTTGTTGCACTCATGTCTTCAGTTTCTTCTGACTGTTCAGGTGGATCACAACAATTAGGCGACCTGATCTTTTGAATCAGGATCTCCATCTCATTATTGACTCTTTCTTTAATCGGGGCTACTGACTGTCTCACTAACCCTGCATAGATGTGCTGCTCAGTTAGTGGATCCATCGGATTAGGGGTCTCAGGTGTTAGTGTGGATGGGCAGTTTTGCAGCAGGTAGAGGTAGTCTTCTGACTTTATAAGACGCTCAATTTCAGATCTTCTTCTTCTCAAATCAGAAAGTTCTTGCTCCAGCAGAGTTATCTGGTCTTCAGCTTGTTTCTCTGATTCTTTCTGCTTCTGTTCAACTACCTTAACCAACTCATTCTGCTTTCTTTGCAGAGAAGCCATCAGAGGTGCTAAAACTTGTACAATCTGACCAATATCATTTACTGACATTTTCCTGCTCTTCTGAAGTAAGCCTTTGATTTTTTTAACACTGGCTGATTTAACATTCTCCATCTTTTTCATCTCTGAGGCCACGCTCTCCAACGTGGCTCTCATGTCTTTGAACACGCGCTCCAGGGTGACCGCCTCATGCGCCTCGTGGTCGTCGTTCAAACACATGGCGCAAACAAAGTGTTGGTCTGTGCGGCAGAACAGCTCCAGCATCTTGTCGTGCTTCTTGCACACCCTGTCCTCCAGGTTGGACACGGGATCGATCAGTTTGTGCTTCTTCAGCTTCTGGTGGGACTCCAGGTGCGGCTCACAGTACGAGGCCAAACACACCAGGCACGTCTTGTGGGCCTTGAGCTTTGGCTCGTTGCAGACATCACAGGGAACCTCTCCTGGTTGGGCGATGTTCTTAGGTCCATCTTTTTCTCTGATGCGGTTGAAATGCTCCACCACATCTCTGAACTCTGTGTTGACCCTGAGCTTCGGTTTGTTGCCCAACTTTTTCAAACAGAGGGGACATTTTGCAGGTCCATTGATCTGACTGTTCCAGTACTGCGTGATGCAACCCTTGCAGAAGTTGTGTCCACATGGAGTGGAGACGGGCTCATTGAACGCACCCAGACAGATTGAACACAGGAGCTGCTCTTCATAAAGGATGCTGCAGGCTGAGGCCATGTCTGAAGGGGAAAGGATTAGAGTGAGTGAGATATTCATAACTCATACTATTGATTTCATATGGAACACCAAAGTACTCTTAAATAATTAAATAAATAAACAAAATATTATGAAACAATTATCTACTTGAATAAATAAGAGATAACTATGCAAAGTGACGACATTGTGAAATAACTGAAAGATAAGAAAATTATCATCTCATTATTATGAAATATGTTTCATTCTTCTCTAAAACTGTGTATAACAATCTAAAATTAATTTTATATTAACTTTTTTCACAATAATGTTGAGGTATCTTTTTATTCTGTCATTTTATCTCAAAATGTAATGTTTCTAAAATTTGTCTTTTATTTCACCATGGTGTACTCCCCAATGGCCTATTTATTTCATAATGACACTTCTCAGCAGAAGCACTTCACCTGCCAGTCAAGAGAAACGGGGCGGGTCCGTTTCTCTTGGGGCTTCATCCTTTGAAGGACCCTGAAAAGACAGGAAGAGATCGGCTTGTGAATTGGGCTTGGGACGGTCCAGCCTCCACCAGCTGTAACCACCCTTACTTTAGCTTTACTTATGTTGCCTACCAACCGAGATAGCGCAAAGCAGCTGCGAAGCCAAGCAACTGGAGCTTGAAGGTTGATCCCGCTGTCTCCTGTAAATAAGTGTACACAGTTTTTATCTTTCCCCTTATATATTAATTATGGCTCACAATCTTTTGTTTAAAAAATATTTTATTCTCACTTATTAATCAGCCAAAGGTTTAATTTTATGTTCATATAGAAATATACCACAAAACAAAATTCGTTGATGACAAATAGTATTTGTGTAATTTATTAGTGAAACCTAATAAATTACACATAACTTTCATGAAAAAAGTTTAAATCAATTTATTTGCAGAGAATAATAATAATGAACTAACCAAACATTGTCTTATTTTGCATTGCGGAAAGCCAGTAAGAGTTGCAAAACAACGTGCCGGGAGAAAGGTTTTCTCTCTCAGAATAACCAGCGTCAACCTCCTGGTCAACTGGAGTCTGAAAGCAATGTGCCGGGAGAGAGGCGTTCTCTCTCGGCATAGAGAGCTGCAACTGGTGCCCGGTCAGCTGGAAGCCAACGAGGCAAGCCAGGTGCGGTCCGAACACATCCGAGCATTATTAAAATCAAGCGATATGTCAATTCACAAGCCTAAAACGTTTTTTTTAAAGGAAGCGCAATATATCCAACTCTATTCACAGCTTTTCACTCCTCTACACCTTTACTGTTTCCCATCAAAAAATGATCTTTAACCCGCAATGGCACATTTGTGGGCTGCATTTACAGCCTTTGTCGCCCCCATAATCGGCCTACAAATGCAGCCTTCGGAGGATGCAGCCCAGGATACACTAAGTGCAAGCTGTTAATGGAGTAGCTAGGAAAAAGTAATCACTTAAGGATCAGCCAATGGTGGTGCTGGTCGAATGTACTGACGCTGATTTGCAGGCAAAGTGGTTCCGCTGAAAAATGTCATTATGAAAAAAAATGTATTTTTAAGACTATAAGGTGCACTTAAAATCCTTGAAATTTTCTCAAAAACTGCTTACTGACCAATTTTATGTGGTACAATGCGCTCAAAAATCTGTTAAAATGTGTAAGTACGCCTCTCCGCTCAATGGATATTTGGAGCATTACGGTACACTGTGTCACTACCCGATTGGACCCCTGAGCTGTTTACAAGACTGCCTGACTGTAATGTAGAAACTAGAAGTGCATTCATGTAAAGGCCCCTACATACTTGGGCGTACTTCACTCCGGAGAGGTCTACGGGTACTCGAGGTGGACTCCGCGTGAACTCCGCGCATACAGTTCGTGTCACACTACAAACTTCTCGGAGGCAAGAAGTCTTTACATCAAACTGTTTATATGTGACACAGTTAGGTGAGTATCCTTTTATACAAATGACACTTTTTATATTTTTAATTCAGTTTTTTTATATTTGACATTTTTTGGGATGATCATTTGTAATAATTACAACTGACAGTGGTCCTCCGTTATTTAAAATGATTTCTGAATTCACGCAGAGTCACACACCGCTTTTAATATTGATGTCTAAGAAATGTAACATTGTACTGTAACTCCAAATCAGTGGCAAAAATATGTTTTTAAGGTCTTTTGCTATTGTCATTTTGCTTTGTGCTGCTATAGGGTAAAGTGGTAGAACAATCAATTTTTGGAAATGGGGGTCAGACAAATATATGTTGAATCTGTTCTCATTGTTTCTTTCTATAGCAATTCAGTATGAGGCAACACTAGTCTTACCTGACTCTCGCCAGCTGTATGTCGCTCCGCCTAGCTTCACTCACAAGCTAGGCGGAGCGACATACAGCTGGCGAGAGACAGGTAAACACTAGTCTATCTTTGCGACAAATGAGCTGTATTGTAGAGCGTAACCCGTGACGCAAATGTCAATACATTGAAGGACTGGATTGAAAGGAATCCCTTGAGTCATTCAGTTTGGGTGCAGAGAGAAAACACAAACGTTCGACCACATATTCCTGCTTAACTGAGTATTGTAAGGACGGCAATTGCACAAGAGATCCTGTCGTCTCAGACTTTCCATGTGTGGACAAAACTCTTGGGTTTGGACCAGTATATCATACAGGCAGCACAAGCACGTAGGAGCTTCAAAACATTAATTTGTTGTGTGTCATGATTTCTGGTTCTGGAGAAACCGATACTCATGTGTAGTCAACAATCAGGTGTGTCAAGTTATCGCTTATCAAGACATGCAAGAAGACTGTCAATGAATGAATGAGTAATGAGTACTTTGCTTGATCTGGTTTGTTTTTCAAGTGTTAAGATATGTGGCACTGTGCCAGTTGTCTTGTTATAATACTAGTAATTTTCATAAATCCAAACAGCTGTTTAAATAATTAATGTTCTGCTATAAAGATAGTATTTACTGGGACATGTAGATAATAAGTTTAATATGTTTAATATTATTACCCAACTATTATTAAGGTTTCTATGTATATTAAGATGAGAGTAGGTCTTATCGCCTAGCAGCATAATAACTACTAATACAAAACTATCGTAGTAAAGCTGATCTAAACAAATGAGACAAGGTTGATTTACCTGTGTGGTTGTCCTGTGCTTGATTTGAGTCTTACTTTAGCTGCACACTCCCGTGTGTCTGAAATCATTGTGGAATGCGCTCTCTCCACCCCTTTCTATAAAAGCTGCCTTTGACAAACACATATTTCATCTCTCAATCCGTACCTTTGGTTTGTTTTAGCAACACAGCATTGAAGGAAGTTGGGAGTACTAAGATGAACATCCTCATTTTAAATAGTAGGGATGTGAAGCACGGACAAAAGAAGAGACCAGTTACAGTTTTCAGCGGTCATTTTTCCTAGATCGGTGATAGAGTTAACAGGTATGACTGTTTTCTTTTACTGGCAGCATGAATGTTGTGTAACTGGTCTGGTGGCTAGATGCACACATGAAATCACAACACCTGTTAAACAGTAAAGTTCAAAAGATCAACTTTCACCATTTGTGATCGAATTTGCAAAGTAATGCAATTTCCAGCCGGCCTTATAAAACAATACTGAGTTATATATGTAAATATACATTCATATTCAATAGATAAGAATATAGATTTCTAAGAGGCTTGTTTGTTAGATTAAAAGTACCCTTTGAAAAAACAACAACCTTTACGACAGTATTAAACATACTTTTCATCCATCCATCCATCCATTTTCTTACTCGCTTTATCCCTCATGGGGTCTCAAGGGGTGCTGGTGCCTATCTCCAGGAGTTCAATGGGCGAGAGGCAGGGTATACCCTGGACAGGTCGCCAGTCTGTTGCAGACATACTTTTCATTGAGCCCCCATTTCTGCATGAACAGTTTGATTCCATATCCTAATCTTAAAAGCTGTGTTTTTATTAGCTGGAGTCTGAGAAAATTATAATTAAGAGAAACAAAGGCTTTAAAACACCATCAGTCTGTGTTAATCTACATATTATGATTCTCTTGGTTAATTGAGTTGCTAAAATAAATGATATACACAAATTAATTTATTAAACGTGACTGTATATTAAATTATTGTTCTTCATGGTATAAAGAAAAGTATGCGCTTGTAATGCGGAACTGAGCCATAAAACCAGATATTCAAGCTGGACCGCATGTTTCTTTTCAGAGGTTTATTGTAAGATGGTTGTTTGGGAGACTGAACAGATGACAATGACGGAACAAGTTATGATGGCTGAAGCAACCTGTCCAGATGATGACGGCAGAGACAAGTGACCAGAATAAATGCTGACCATCTTCCCTGTCCCTGCTGAAGAGAAGCACCCCCAGAGCGTGATACTGCCACCACCATATTTGCCAGTGGGGATAGTAATGTGCAGGGTTAGATCTCCACCATATGGAGGTTTGCATTTTGGCCAAAACGTTCAGTTTTGGTCTCGTCTGATCAAAGCACCTTCTTTCACAGTGCTCTCCTTGTTTGCCCTGTAGGTTTAGGTGGACGGCCTTGTCTTGGTAGGTTTACAGTTGTGCCATAATCTTTCCATATCTGGATGATGCATTGAACAGTGGATGATGCAGTACAGTACATTACACCCAGTTGGACTCTATTCAGTCATTAGCAATCATCAGGCAACTTCTGAAGGCAGTCGGTTGCACTAAGAGAAAAGGGGGCTCTTTTTTGAATCATGCATAATTTTCTTTCTACTTCACAATTGTATACCACTTTGTGTTAGTCTTTCGCATACGATTCCAATAAAATGTATGTATGTTTGTAGTTGTAATGCGATAAAATGAGGAAACGTTCAAGGGGTATCAATACTTTTGCAAGCCACTGTATAATTTGCATTAGGAAATTCAATCTGCAGGGTGTACTCTAAATTGAAGTTTGACATAAGGAATTTAAATTGAATTTAAATGTATTTTCTGACTGCAATTGAATCTAAAAAAGGAGGAAATTAGATAATTTAAACCTAGTTTTTTAATCAAAATCTATTAACTACAAAACTTTTCCAACCAAAATATAAAATATATAAATACATTCATTACCTTCTTAAATTAATTTCCTAAAAATTGCTTATATTTCTTTATAAATTATCTTCAATTATTATCTTATTCAAGCTCCTTTGTTCAATTTCCCAAAAACTTGGCAACCCTACTTATAATGGTTAAATTAGTATTCCTTACATAAGTACTTGGAAAAGGCTCTGGGTCAGTTTTCCTTTTTGTTATTTTGTCCCTTTAAACTTCCATTTTATACCAGCAATGAGTAACCAAGTTTCTATCCATATACTTAACTATACCATACAAGTTTATTTCTCTTGTTCAATAGGTTTTCTTATTGATAAATTGTGGGGGGAAATGATTTTAAAATCACTCAAATCTAATGAGTAAATAAATTAAATTGTATACTATTTTCTGAAGATTTGATAGACCATAATTTCTTTGATGGTGGTTCTGCTCCTTGTTTGAACCACTGGACTCTTATGACATATTAAAAATAGGACTCTACATCAAATAAAAATAGCTCTGAGTGATTTCTGCTGGTACATGATATTTATTGGAAACCAATTATTAGAATATAGAAAACTTGTCAAAAATCATTCAGCGTCAAAGCATATGCAGAACCTTTCCAAGCTGGAAGAAACCTGTCAATAGGTCTCCCTTTGTGTGAAATACAGAGGAAAAAAGAATGTTCTGGCATATATTTATTAGACTTTTACAGAAATAAGTTAACACCAACTATTATGAAACTGTAGTACTCATTTTGTTATGAATAATAATAATAATCTGAGTGATGCTCATGAGGTTTTGTTATTGCAAAGTTACACAGTAAAGTTACAGATGGGATTAAAAACTATTGCAAAGCTGACATGTGTATCAATGAATACGCATCATTAGCCATGGGAAATATCCCGTCCTCTGCATGCCAAATGTGCTGACGAAGCAGTTGAGAACTGTTGTGATGAAGACTATGATGGTTGTTACGTTGTTCAAGTAGTCCAGACGCCTTTGCAGAGTGGAGTTGTTCAGATCCCGACGGCCTGCGTCACACAAACCACAAGTACAAAAAAAGCTTGTATGTATCACATCCTCCCTAATATAGTAATAATAATGACAAGAGTTTGAAAAAAAGAGTAAAACGTTTTTATTTCATCTTCTTCACATGAATGGACACTTCGGACTTTTAATTCTGTACTTTTTTTTTTTACATTTTTGGTTATAAACTAAGCACAACCCAAGTTTTTTTCAAATCACTTGATTTATTCAGGTTCCAGGATGGGAAAGTTTATAGATTTTTACCCTATTTTCATATGAAATACAAATATGGTGCATTAGGTAAAATGTTTACTCAAATGTATTAATCAAATTACAAGATAGGAAAACAGCCAAAATCTGTATAAAAGTCTGAAAAATAAGAAAATTACTTTTTTTCATATCAGCAAATTTACAGTAGTTACAAGTGACAATGTTTTAGTTGGGTTATAGTTTGAGTTCCCCTTACAAAACTTGAATAATAACTAAGAGGTGAAAACTGAATTGAATTGTCCATGTCTTTTCCTGAATGTTGTCATGGTGTCAATTGTGTTTATATATATATATATATATATATATATATATATATATATATATATATATATATATATATATATATATATATATAAATCCACTCTGGAGAGACATTTTCTTGATAGTTGAATTGTGTCATGTATATGAGATCGGGTTGGCGGTCTTGAATGTGTCAGAAGTGGAGTCTAGCCAGCAGCCACCGGAAGAAGCCAGTCCTCTTGGATCCGAAGAAACTAACAAAGAAGTTGACCACAGTGGTGGCAAAGATGACGCCTGTGGTGACGTTGTTCAGGTAGTCGAGTCGCTTCTGATTGGACACCACATTCAGGTCCCTGCGGGCTACAACATACAAACATACACACACACGCACATGCAGACACGACACATACAGTTGAACCTTACATTCTCGGTATTACCCTTTCCATGCATCCATACAATTCAGTCACACACCCCACCAGCTTCTGTGTTGTGTAAGTGGGATTTTAATTGGGAAAAAAATGTACTCTATAAATTACTTATAATTGCAATATCCTAGTGTATACGGGCTCAAACTTTACTTGACTTGGCCTGGTTGGGAAACGCTTTAATGACACTCCCATTACTCAGCATATTAAGAGTGCCTTCTCTGTGTGGTTAAAAAGAATAAATGAATAACAAACTTCAAACAGGCTTTCAGAAGCCAACAAGTATAAAAATGACTTAAATTATTGAAATAATGACTCTTCTGTGTTAGAAAATTAACCTGTCACAATAATAGCTCACTTTTTTTAGTCGTACTGGACAAATAGATAAAAAGATGAAATGCTGTTTTGAGAAAGTCTTTTTTTATTTTATTTTGAATGTAGCCTAAATTTAAAAGTAAAAGGTAGCAGTATCATTAAGAAACTCATTTATTAAACAAAAACGTGTATTCTCCAAATATATCAGAGTGAAAGTTCTGCTTTACAGAAGAACCGCAAAAGGAATTTTCCTCATAACGTCCCGCCCAGGACTAATGGGTGGTGGAGTGTATGATAAAGGTGCCATAGATCATGTAGGTGTCATGGACATGAGAGTTGATGCAGTTTTATTGTTACACTGAAAACATAAGAATAGAATAGGCCTACTTTTTTTCTCAGAATATTATTTTAGATTTCTCTGTCCCATTGAAAAGTGAGCTGCTGTGGTTACAGGCTAATTTTCTAATACAGAAGCGTCATTATTTCAATCCTTATTTAATTCCAGAATGTTCAATGTCACTTTTGTGCTTGTTGACTTGTGAAAGCAGTTTTTAAATTTTATGTAATCTCAGGGAAATCTGGACCAGCAGCATGCGAAAACACTGTAGATCACAGAGAGGAGACTAATCTGGTTTTAGCCTGTTGCCAAGGCCAAGGGTTGGTTCATTTTGAGCTACACATGCCCAGAGCCGATAACTAGAATCTCCCCGGTAAACGCCAGTGGCAGAAGAGGGCCATCTACTGCTGGAGAAATGCATGCACACAATGTGAGAGGTCAGAGTAGTTCACAATCATAAACAAAAAATACAGGAGATCTTGTTTCAATAAAACTTCACATGTAGCCATTGGTCAACTTTCTACAATACTTTAAATATGTTAAAATTATAAGTCTATCACAGAGTGTCACTAAAGTGATTCTCAACTGGGTCAAGTCTCTTTTTTGCAAATTAAAATATGGTTATGCCATACTATATAAAATCCTTCAGTTTATTCAAAGCAAAAATTTCAAACAAATGTTGCCTTTTATTTCAGTTTTTAAATATGTGGCTAAAGTTGATAGCAAGTTAGCGTAGCTAGGTTTAAGGTTTGTACATTGTTTCACTTCTGGAAACGGGTGAGGTTAACTGGGGTGGTAAGAGCTTATTTACAGCAAATAATTAACTCTGTTGAATACTATGGCTAGCTCTGTGATTGTTGTTTTGAAAGAATAAAGGTTTCCTTCATGCTAAGCTAATTAGCTGCTGGTTATAGTGACACATGCTGTGTGTAACATAATACAGGCTAAAGTTTAAAACAAAGCAAAAAAAAAAAAAAAAAAAAAAAAAAAAACGTGCCTTTTACATCTCTTTGTAAAATGAAAAATGCAATTTTAAGCTCTTTTTCTGAACTGAACTTTTTTTGTCCATTGAGGTTTTCTTTTATGCTATCCAAAGGTAAACAGCCACCGGTTGTAGTGTCACACCATAGGCCATTAAGTAATGTATACAGGCTAGGGTTTAATGTCTGGCAAGAAAACAAGAAAAGAGAAAAAGACATGTAGCTTTTTTATCTGTCTCCAAGGCTGATAAAAAGAAGTCCCGTTCAACTTCTAAATGTTTGAACTTAACTGGGTTCGTAAAAGCTATTTAAATATAACACTGAAAACAATAGTAAAACGTGGGTTCAGCTTTATTTTCCTACAGTCAAAATCATTTTAAAAAAATCTGGTTCTTCTTCTCGCTTAACCAATCGACTAATGGTTGTTTTAAAAAGACTCGATCTGACTAAGTTTTCATTTACATTTTTATTTCATAATAACATGTAAACTACTCAGGTATTTCATAAAAAAGGCTGGACACGCTTCTTTTTTTAAGCAAACCCAAGAGATTTTGAAGTTATGCCATGTTTAGCATTCCTGGTGTAACTAAATCAATAAATAATATTGTTTTTTATGTCAGAGACTTTGGTATTCTAAACACAATACCTCCTCTTTTCAATAAATATTTTAAAAGCCTGCCATCTTTAAAATGTTTACAAAGTGGCAGTTTTTCATGAAGGCAGTAGGACTAACCACCCAGGGCACCCTTCCTTTGATTAACAGCTCAACTACTTGGGTAAAAAAAGGAAAAAGCAAGTTTCTGTTGCTTTTTATGCACCAATAAATAGGGAGTCTGCATCCCCTATGTTGTTAGTATGAATAATCAACACTAAGGGCTTTTACTACATTTTTCAATTGAAGTTTAAAGGTATTATGTCAATGAATCAACGTACATACTGTACGTCAGTAGGTCATAAGATAAAGCGCTGAAACAGCCACCGCAGAAGGCAGCTGCGTTGTGTGCCGAATGCAGATTTGATGATGTTTACAAGGAGGGTGAGGAAGATGATGCCAGTGACCAGATTGTTCAGGAAGTTCAACCACCGTCGGCACGAGGGGAGGAGTGTCAGCTCAAAACGAGCTGTGTAGACACACATTCACATCCACACACACATCAGTAACACACACACACACACACACACACACACACACACACACAGATGACCGCAACACAAGCACCCAGACGACAAAATGGAGACAGACACACAACTAGTTGGTGCTTTGGCTCAGTCCATTCATACTTGATGAAATAATAAGGGTGTTATTCAGTGAGTAGAGCAGTAAGTTATACTAATTTGTGTGTCCGTAGTCTGGTCAGACGTGTTAGATAATACAATTTGACAAAAATACAACGTCAGAAGTGCATCCTGGCAAAGAGGCCAGTGCGTTCCATCCCAAGGACAGAAATAAAGATGTTGGTGATGAAGATGAGGAAGATGGCTAGGGTGGCTTTGTTGTTCAAGCTGTCCAGCTGCTTCTGGTTGGCCTCTTCATTTAAATCCCGCCGGGCTGCAACACACATTGATCAACGCAGACCAAAAAAAAAAATAACAACAAAATGCAAGAAGAAAACATGCAGGACAGACACGTTGTACCAGGATTTGTAAAAAGCTAATGTGTGAATGGATTAATGTGTTAATATGGTTAAGAAAACAAGACAATAAAGAGCTCTGAAATGAAGGTAAAAATGGCTTATTTTCCTAATGCTCACCAATTATGATAATCAGGACACCGGCCACAATCTGAAGAGCCAGAGAGAAGGAAATCAGCGTCAGCACAGCAGCGTAGTACCTGAGAATCAAAATGGGACAAATATATTTGATAAACACACCACTGATGCAACAATGAAGGTGGTTTTGTAAGAAAAGGTATCATAAACTCTATTTTACTCATACAAATAATTTGTGATTTGTAAGAAGCATCTGAAAAGAGAAATGTCTGGTATACTTTCTGCAGCATACCTATATCCAGCTCCTTGCTCAATGACGGTCTTCATGTGGGTGATGTTAGCCAGGAACAGAGCAATGTCCAGCATGCCCTCAGCTGCTGTCTTCTTGGTAGCATACAGGTTCATGTTCAAGTTAGGGGTGGAACCTCCCTGCAACACAAACAAGTGAAGAAGAAATCAATCACTAAAGTAATAGTTAATTTACAGTAAGCATTGGATACAAAAGTAGGAATCCTCCACAAGGGGGCTGGGGCGTCTTTGGTTGGCCCACTTTTATTGCAAGAAGAAAATTGGACATTATTGGTTCTCTTTTTCATGAAGTCCTTGAAATTTGACAGTAAGGCCAGTCATCAAAAGTTGTGGGGGGAGTTTTTTGGTTTTTTTTGCCAATAAAAGAAAGCCATATTAGGCTTTCTCTAACAGTTTAGATGTGACCCTACTGTTGTAAACCCTGCACTTTGTACGCTTAATTTTCCCTAGTGCCTCTCAGGAGACAGCCATCCATCCAGTCTTTATGCCCACCAAAGCCTTGCAAAGATGAAACAACAGTCAGCAATGTGCTTTTTGAGCCAGTCTGCAGGTAAGGTACTTTTGGTCCATCAATTTAAATGTCAAATTCACACTCAATGATATCAGCTGTGCGGACACACAGAAGAGAAGAAGATGTCCCATTAAGAACCCCAGATTTAGTTAGTTGTGTGTGTATCAGAGTCAGACGCACTTACATTTTCTAAAGCTGTTTAGAAGTCACAGTGAGTTTTTAAAATATTTTTGATACATTATGAAAGCTCTCATTAAACATATATTATTCTTTTATGCTGATATGTACATATATATGTGTTTTGCTCCCATCTCCCACCTCCCGTGTTAATTTAACATTTAAATGTTTTGGTAATTTTGGTGGAATGCCTGAGATAAAAATGATTCGTACATTCAGTCATTCATTCATTTATTCGTTCACTGTAATTCTGCTACGACTCCTGTAACATAAGTGGCGTCTTTTAAACTATTTTTAACAGGGCCTAAGACAAACTTAATTAAAACATTCCTTTCCAACTTCATGAAAAATTAAAGACGACCAGTAGAGGGCGGCAAAGACATGAGATACTGCTCCGGGAACCTGGAAAAGCGTCACGCAGGAGACAAATGTCTTATGGTCCCGTTGTAGTGCTGTTTTTTAAATTATAGATTTAGTTCAAATAATCTAGGAGTACTTATTCAGTTTAGGTCAGTGGTGGTCCAACCTTTTTCATGTGGACCAAAATGATCTAGTTGAAAGTTGTGGACCAAAAAATATATAATTTCATATCGCATAGACAGGCTTTGTCATTCGATTGTACATTCACAATGTACATTTGAGTTTCGCTGCAGAAAGTAAAAAAGCAGACAAAACAGAAATGTTGTAAATATAAGTATTTGTCTTTTATCAGGAACGTAACAGCATCAAACAAAAAAGAAAAATTATGTTCTGTAGAAAATAAAACCCCTATATACATACACACACACACACACACACACACACACATATATATATATTATGAATGTGAAGTGGTCAGTTTTTTGCAGGAAGGGCAAATTATTGTTGATCCAAAACAAACTTAAAAAGGGTTTTCCATGTTTGGCTTCCAGTTTGCTAATTATTTTTGGGCTTGACTGAAAAAAGAAAAAAAACATTTAGTCAATTCTCAATAATAAGAATGGGAATTGGGTCACATAAAAAATGCATTTTTAATTTTTATTCTATTTATTAATTTTTGCTGTATTTACTCAAGTTTAATAAATAAATAAACCTATTTGAGTACACCAAAGTCTGCCATTGAGCAAAAGTCACTGGATAGATGTGATGCTATTCAATCGTGAGATCAATGAGAACGTAAAAAGTGTGGCTATGAACAGACAAATACTTTGTACTTTACCCAATCTTTTCCACTGTAAGAAGATTTTTATTGGTCGCAGACAATTTCCCCCTCATTCAAACTAAAAAAGTCTCCATCTGCATCAACCACCAATCTGGAAATGCAGTCTGGGGCTGCACAAAATCATCCCAGGGGCTGCAAACGCCCCCCCTGGCTGCACTTTGGACAACCCTCGCTGAGTTGGAAGAACATCATGTTGGAAAATGCCAAGCCATAGTGTGTCAATGCAAACATTCCCACCTCCCTGGGAGAATCATTTGTATGGGAAGCAGGAAATCATTATAAACCGTCAGTGTGGAAAGAAGTCTGTTTGTGTATGTATAAGCTTGTTATTGAGATGGCTAGAAAAGAAAACATGAAACACCATTACATAAGGCTTCAGTTTATGACACACAGCACATGTCGGGGGCTGGAGCCCTCAGGATGTGCTTTAGTCACTGTCCCCTCACAGACCGTGAACTGTAGATGCACATAATAGGTTACTGAAGACTGAGCTGGAGAGCTTAACCCATGCAGGAATTATTTTAACTAAGGTCAATGCAGCAAAAATCCTAAGTCTGTTTTTCTTCAGGCTGCAGAGACAGACACCAACCAAAGGAAGGCATGGATCACATATATAAAGATGATCGTACGCAGACTCGGTACACACTGTACTTCATGACCTCATCGTGCTGTAACGCACTTTGCCGTGCCAAAGGGAGACCGAGGGCTGACATTGTGCATGCATTGTAGTTGTTTAACATGGTTAACCCCCGTGTAGTTTTGTCTTGGTGCTTTGTAGTGGCAGGAAACTGGCATCTCTGCATTTTCTTGAGAAGAACAAACAAAAACAAAGCTTTAAATCACACAAGCAGCGTCTATTGTTATTTTTTTTTCATATTTTGGTGTGTGGTTGTATTTTTAGTCCTGCTAACACAAACAGTGTGTTTTAAAGGAAGCCGTAACTTGGTACTCATAAGATTTTCATTTGAGTTAAACCTCAAATGGGTTTCATAGCTTTTTGTCAGGTCAACAAAAGGTATAAATCTTTCTCTATTTTCGATTGTAGTATTGAAATTATGACATTGTAATTAATTCAGGGGCTGATGCATAGTATAGCTGCTATAACTGATAGTATATTGCAATTGTTGAGCCAAGAATATATAAAGCAAAAAAAAGAAAAAAAAGAAAAACAATACTTATTGAATTATTAAACAAACTCCCTGCATGCTTTGGTCTGTTGAGATGATTTCTGACTTCCTCTGAAGGTTGGGTGATTCTAAAAAAAAAAAAAATGGAGGTTAAGACAAGCTTAGTTGGCACTGGCCATAAGTTTTGTTGTTTTGGATTTAAAACCTGGCCTGAGTGCTTCATTTAAAGTAATAGCTGAATCTGAATTTTAGCCGTTTCATTGAAACAGCAAAATCCCAAATGGAGAAAATAATGATTTAAAAAAATAATAAGCTCATTAGAATAACTGATGATAGACTTTTTTTTTTACATTATTGCCAGGTTGCAGGTTTTGTTCAGCCTTCTTTTGTCATTTGGGTAAAATTTATCATTCCCAACACTTTCATTGAGGCAAACCCCTTAAATGGTTTTGAGTTCTAAGTTTATTTTGGATTAAGGTCTGGAAGGTGAGATGACATTGGAAGAAGGTTGTTTTCCATGTTGATACGGCTATACGCTTTGGATTATTAACCTAACTAAAGACCAATTAAGTCTGGTTAATGACCCTTTTTCAATAACCTGATGACCCGTTTGAGTTTTCTGGCAGAGCTCACCAGATTACTATTTGAAATCTACTTTTATTTCAGAAGAGCTCATAACGTTATGCATTTTAACAAGGTTTCCATTTTAACAAGGTTTCCAGGGTCTTTGGAAGAGAAACAGTGCCCAAGGCATCATTGACCCCTAATGTGCATAACAGTGGGCATGAGATGCTTCTTTACTTATTGGTATTTTGTTTTATCCTGGATACAGCTTGAGAGTTTGATACTAAAGAGTTTGATCTTTATCTGATCAAAGATTATTTCAGGAAACTCCACAGGTTAATGTTTTCGATGGCAGGAAAGAAAAGTTTTTTCTCTATGTGCCTCCCAAACAACTGTTTGGCATGTAAAGAGCTCCCAAAGGTTGTTATGAAGTACTAAGTGACCCCAAGATGCCACCCTTTTTTCTCTAAAATCAACAAAAACGTCCAGAGAGCAAAGAGTGTGCACTTTGTAGCTCATTTTCTAAGGGCTGTAGGCCCAGATTTGACTCTCATCACCCATGTGCGTTTCCATCACGTAATGACGTTGGAGTTGAAGGCTGTCCGAATTTGGCACAGCAGTCTGAAGCTCCTTTCCTCCCCGTGATGGAGTTCTTACTGTTGACCCCATGAAAGGTGCTAGAAAGAGGAGCTTTACTTTATCATCTTCCTCATTGTAAATGGTTGCAGGTTAAACATGGGTCCTTACGTTTGAGGTTAAAGGAGGACCCACGCGCAGAGCGAGTAGATGGTAAAAGGTTTAATGATAAATAAAGAAACCTTACACTTAGTTTTTGCACGGGTGTAAATCTGCAGAGAACAGCAAACGAACCAGTGGTGAGCAAATAGAAAAAAAGAGAATGGCTCCATCCCATTACCCTTAATAATGGCTTCTATCTCCAGTTTCTAGTTCCTGTTCCTTGACCTTTCATGGGTAAGAACTTTCTTACTGACTGCACTATTCGGACAGTACTTATGACAACCGCTGACACATTTCCGCTTTGGCTAATGAGTCCTTGCCCTGTAAGGGTGTTCAGATTGAGCCAACAGATACTGAAGAGAAAGCAGGCAGAAGAGCTAATCAAAAGCTGGGACTAAGTGAAGGAAGAGCAATTAGGTGAACGAGAAACAGCTGAAACTAATGAGAACCGAGGAGCTGAGGTGAGGAGTGAAATGAACAGGAACCGAAGGGAGAAACAGAAAGGATCTATTGAAATGTTAATAGAATGAACTAAGAACAGAATCCACCAACAGATCCGCAAGGAGATTGTAAAAACAAACACGTAAGGATAGTGTAGCATAAGGGAAAAACTACAGAAAGCACAATCTAGAAAAATAGCCAAAATACATAGACAAGAAAAGAAATCAAGACACCTGGGGATCACAACACTTAGCATAGCTGCAGTTGTTTCAAACATTTTAATTACCGTTCTGAACATGGAAATATTATATGAGATTACAGATGCAGAAGCTTCTGGAAGCGGCTACTGGGACATAACAGATAACTCACTGACGCTGAGGATCTCACAGATGTGGCATACATAAACAAATGGACAGTTATCTTGAGCAGCATGTGCATGTGGATAAACCTTGGAGTCTATGCTATGTCACAGTCTGACAGTGCCATTCTCCCACAGACAGCATGTGAGGGGTGGACTGCTCCTGCAGGGGCATGTTCTTGCTGATCTATATTTAAGCTCATGTAAATGACATTCGGGGCTCTCTTCTTCATTTTATCTTTTCCTGCATCGTGATCAAAATGAGAGCCCAGCACTGAGCTGTACATTTCTCTGGCTTGCCTAGATTAAATATGTAAGTACAGTTTCCGGCCCAAGAGTCATTTCTTACTAAAGAAGTCATTAATAAAGGAAGACCGCTTCTCCAGGGTAAAGGGCAGGGAGGACCGTCAACAGGGGTGGTAATCTTAAAGGTGCCATGACATCACCTAATAAACCATTTCATACAGTAGATATTATTGAATATGTAAATTCTCTAAAGAATTTAACTGAAAAGTAATGTCAGCTTGTTGTTTTGTCAGGCCAAATGTCTCTCCACAATAAAAGGGCTGGTTGCAGTAATGATATGAAGCACTACCTAGTTGACTTCACCCTGATTGGCTACAACCATACTTGGAAAACCAGTCATGCGCATGTCCAAATCTATGATGAACGACATAAATCTGCACAACATGAACTACACGCTCTCCTGTCTCTCCTGTTTTGAAGAGCTGCTAAGAGAAATGGGCTTCTGGTCATGTCATTGCTAATATATGTGAGATTTTGCTGCATAAAGCAAAGAATTCCTTTGAACACATTCAAACCAGCAAATGTCATTTGTTACTTCTAACACTAGAATTAACAGTATTGTTAATTCTTTTCAATACTGTTAAGGATTTAGTTTATTTCGGATGGTATTTAAAATTTTGTATTGCCCGACACTTTATTAAGAACAGGTTATTTATTTATTTTTCTTCTTTTTTTTTTTTTAAATAGTCCCAGCATAAAATCTAATAAAGCTTCTTGCACATGTAAATCAAGCGGAGCACTATGCCATAAGCAGTAAGGCTCCACTTCTGAAAGTAAACTCTGTTGGGCTCTTTTTGGCATTAAGACAGCAATGCTTAATGACACATTGCCAGACAGGACACACACACTTAAAGAGAACAGATTATTTCACATAAACAGTAGTCTTTGTGGTACAACAATACAGCAAAAAATTGTGGACACTGCACAGGGAAGAAGAGGTTGCAGTATAAGCATGAGCCACAACAAAGAATGTGGTGTATAGAACGATTCTCACCATCTCTTTAAACATCACAACAAACAATTCAAAACACACTTAGTACTAAGAACTTTATTAATTTAATAACATGGAAATTCTTAAAGCAGGGTCTTTGGCTGAAAAGACAACCCTTCACACTCCCTTTTGGAATATTCACATGGCAGCTTTCCAGTAAATGTAAACAAAGGGACGCGAGCAGTACGCAGGATGTAAACACATGGCTTTTGCCAGCTTAGATCATGTGATCTGGTTTCTTCCTCGCAGTGTTGCAACACCGCAGCTACAACACTATTTTTCGCTCTTGGTACACTCTATGCTGCATGAAAGCTGGGATTTTCCAGCTGAACTTTGACATCAAATAGTTCACTGACACGAATAATTTGAAGTTCTGTGGCTGATCATAACTGTGGTGCAACCTCACGAGCAAACTGTAGGTTTTGCATTGCTGGAATACCACAGGTGGAAACAAAAAAAAAAAACATAAAGTTTGCAGGCATTTAATACAGATGTTAAGTATTCTTAGTGGACGAGCCAAAACGTAACTTGTTTGTGGTTTCAAATGCTTGGTTTTCTACTAAAAGTCTTGATTTCATTCCCCACACAGCCTGTGTTACGGCACAGGTTTGATCCAGCCAGGGGTAAATCTCCAAGAAACTTCAGCAGTTCCTAGAATAAGCTCTGTCAAAACAATATGAAGGCGAGTACCATAAATACTAGAGAAACAACTAGGTTTGGAGGAATGAAGTGAGGAAGGGATTTAAAAAGCCTGCATTAGAAATAGACATTTTTTTCAGAAAAAGGGCACTTATGTATACTGGCACGCATCCATCCTTTCCTCGTTTGGGGACGCGTGGTCACACTTGATCAACATCAGCCTTGGGCGTGTTGCCAAAACACACACACACACCACAACCAAAATACTGCACTTTTACAAGCCATGTGCATTCACTTAGTGTAATGCTTGTTAGCGTGCTTTTATCATGCTTAATCTGCACCTATCATCGTTTATAAAACTTTGCTCACAAATTGGTAGTTTAGCCTTTGTTTCTTTCGACAGGGTGGAAGGAAATAGATTGTTCTTTACAGCTGTTTGGCAAGTATGTTGGTCAAGGAGGTCAGCAAGGGATTCATCTCAAATGTATGAATTCAAATATAAGTACTCCATGTTAAAATGAGATATGAGTTGTTCTTTTCACTTTTTTTTATAGTGAAAAGATTTCTTTTATTGTGCATCAGTTCAAGCACCGCAGCTATTATTATTTCTCCTCGCTCGTCATATGCTACAAGAGATGGAAAACTACTCAGTGGATCATGCCCACGCAGAATAAAAGCTACTGGGGACTTAAAAAGCCTTTATGGATCAGTACATGCGTCATTAGACTGACCGTCAGGATCTCACATTTACCTCAGCCTCATGAATGGAATGTGACCTGGCTTTGAGAGAGGATTTCCACCATACAGGCTTCTCAAAGGAACATTTATCATGTCATTCTCCATGCCGAAAACCATATGATGAAGGAATGCATATTGAGAATCAGAACAACTATTGTTGCAGCTCATATCAATCTAAAATAGACCGTCCTATGGCCGTGCCATAAAACATGGTAACCTGCATTCTTTCAGCTTATAGAAAACCTGCACACATGCAGAAGAGGCCAGTAGTGCTAACCAATGACCCACTTTGCTCAACATAAAATCAAAATGTGCATTTATAATCTAGCGATTCCAAAGCAAAAAATTGTTTAACAGTTAGTACTTTGTGAATCTCACCATTAAAGAAAAAACACGGATCAGCCTTTATATTTTCAAAGAGGTCTCACAGTTGCAGTAACAAGCCTTAGCATGCTTGTAATCATTTTTGATATGCTAATGCTAATGTTAGCATGGTGAATCAAGCTGCACTGGATTATGGTCTATTTGCAGTCTACTTTTTCTTCACACTTGTTTGTAGTGCAGTAGGTTATAGATACAGGGTGTGCTAAAGTTAAAACACCACATTAAAATTGGCTAATTCACCATATAGTGGACTATGGATGTAATACGTGCTGCTGAATTGGTGAGTTGAGTCAAAATATTGTGTTTTTGTTTTTATAAACCGAAGAAAGGCTTTAAAGAATTTGTCAGTGTTGAAAGATCTACTTCAAGTTGGACCAGTCAGCATACTGTGCTTAGCTATGCTTGTCTATTTTTGAGGTGGACCAGATGCTAACAAAGCATTTAAAATGCTAAAATTTAATATTTTCAGAATTAAACAAAAGTTATTGTCTTTTATCTCAACAGAATCAAACATGTGTCTGTTCAGATTAATCCAGCCCACTTTTGAGCTAAATTATTTTGAGATTTAACTACACATTATTAAAGTCCACCCAGACTCATTAAAAAAACTTTAAATTAAATCACTAAATTAAATCACTCTTTAATTTAGTGCCGATACAAAACAGTGAAACAGATGCTAATTTAAGTCATTAGTTAGCGATTTGTGTTCTCCATGTCATGCTGACAAAGTGGTTAAACATGTTTAAATTTTAAACACAACTGGACGACTGAAGAATGGCTTCCTTCTTATTTCAAAATAAAACTCCACCTACAGGCTCATCGGCATCACACTTTCATAGCCCGAACAAAGAAAAATGCTCTAAAAAAACATCTCTCAATAGAAGCTGAAGCTGATGACAGTCAATACATTTCATGTGCTAGGCAGCCATATTGGATTTTCAGGTCAGAATTGGCGAGATATCCCTGACTTTGACTTAAAGTTACCGTTTTACATAACACAACAAACTCAAACAGTAAAAATTATGTTGGAATATTGTTCTAAAATGTTTGCAAACCACTAATTGTTGCTTTTTCAGTCTCAAGAGTATTGATTTCAACTCGAAGCCTTCTCTATAGATGGTCAGTCAACATGTGTATATGGGCCTCATATAAAATTTGCTCAAGCAGGACAGGCACTAGGTGGGCCCGGGCTCACAGTGGGCTACTTGTATGGCACTCCTTTTGGTTAACTAAATACGAGTCATCTTATCAAAACTAGTTTAAAAATAAAAGTTCAGCCATATGGGGCTCACTTTTACTGAAGTTGTTCTAATTTAACACCGTAAAAGTAATTGACTTGTTGAAATTAAGGGAGCTGGTCTCCTTAGAATCTTTTAGAAGAGTTTTAAATGACAGAGATGCTGTCACATTAACATGTAGTTGCTTTAACTGTTTTTTTTTTTTTGTTATATTGTAAAATCTGTTGCTTCAGACATTTGATTCTTTCACTGGTTTGTAATGGTTTATTTTGTATGTGTGGATCAATGTTGTAGCTGACACGTAACCCTGCAGCCTGTCTTGGCCAGGACGCTCTTATAAAAGAGATTTTTTAATCTCAGTGAGAGTTTTTCCTGGTTAACTAAAGGTTACATAAAATAAATAAATAAAAAAAATTAAGTAACAAAAACCCCAATCCAATCTGGGGCCCGTTTTTTAGCCTACTTTCTAACTATTTGGGTCCCATACGTAAATGTATCACCTTCACAAATCCTTGTTTAGGAATTTAAAATTGCTGTTAATATTTTAGTAACAAGATGCAGTGCATGCAGTGAACTGCTATGTGGTAAGAGCGAACGAACTGGAGACTGTGATGATGTTAGCTCCAGAGATACTAAGTGACAGCAAATCAAGAAGCAGGAACATGAGAAACTTGAGAAATACCAAGGGCTTAAAGAGGAAATGGAATCATTTTTTAAAGGTGAGGTCAGGGTGAGCTCTCTGGCATAAGGTTAAGACCCATGGACTGAGAGGTGGGGGGCTCCGGTGGATTCTAGGAACAGTTTTGGAACTCTCTTTCCAGATAGGAGTCCTCCAAGTAACAGTCAACCAAAGTTTAAAAGGTGACCACCGACACCGAGGAGCATGTGGAGTTATATAAATATGTACATGTTTGTGCGTGTAATTGAGAGCCGAGAGTAAACTGCACTTTGGCACACAGAGCAGCTCTTTCTTTTTTCCAGTTTCTGAGGTCACTATTTATGTATTAAAACTTGTTTTCTCAATAATCCAAAGACCTTGTAAAACCCTGATACCTGAAACTCCTTCAACTGTGGGCTCGGGCCCATATCACAAAATGTACACAATCTGTAGCCCAAAGCCCCCTTCTATGCACACGCAAACATCATCCATGCTTACTGTGTACCTGAATGAGGCACATATAAAAATACTCCATGGTGCAAATACACACAGATCCATAGGGGAGCCCTCACCCTCCTGCTCCCTGCATGATTAGACAGGAAGTGCTACTCCCCTGGACTCTAATTGGACAGCGTAACAGCCAATGGGAAGAGACGCTAGACTAGGAGTGGATCTCTGGTTCTCTGGAGCTCTTCATGTGCTGTATCTTATTTTCACCGTCTCTTTGTCTCTTTGCCAGTATATGTGACTATATTTCATTTTTCACCCTTGTGCTCATTTTGCCTTAAGGCCTCGTCTCACGCTTTGTTTTTTTCCATGACAGCCCTTTTTGTTCAGGGAGTAGGAGGAAAACAAAAAAGCGGATGACGAGAAACAGACGATGACAGAAAGAGGAAGAGACAGCATTGAGAGAAGCAGAGAGGGGCATAGGTAGTTTCCAGTGAAGATTTTGGAAAGATTAAGGGAGACAACACTTGAACTGATCTTTCGATAAATTCCAACTTTTGTTTTTAATATAAAGAAATAATTGGTACCGCAAACAATTAATCAATAATTCACATCAGGTCATGTGTTTTTGCATTTTTTATGCTGTGATAACCTCAAGCTCCATTGAAACATTGAAAAAGGCAAGGAGGAGGCCACATTCATTGCACCACACACATGCAAGCATATACGCTTGATTTAAGACCACTTACACGCACGCAGGAGGCAAGGACATACTTGCCCCTGACCTTTGGCCCCCAGCCAAAGTATCTCCCTGCTTGCTGCCTTATAATTAGCAAAGCTGCTAACGGTCTTAAAATGCTGAAGGCATTCCTTTTTAATTATCCCACAGGAAGTTTGTTTATTGTACAACAGGATGGATACAACTGTTATGGTCCCGACAGAGTTTGCAGCTACTTTTTTCTAGGCTGTAAAGTAGCGGTGTGCAATAAAGCCCCGAGTAAACACAAAATGCAGTTTTTAAATGATTGTGATTATCGCTATTAAAGGGGACACATCATGCAAAATCCACATTTTTATCCCTTGAATACATTTTGTTGTGTAATTGGAGTCCCTGGGAGTGCAGGAAATTTGGATGTAGTCCATTTGGGAGCAGCATAGAAATCCTTATATTCTTTCTGGGTCATATATTTTTCAACCGTTCAGTTTTCTCTGTTCTGTGTGCGTGTTTGATTCAGTGTTTTAAAGCATAGCCCAAACCTGCTTGTGCTGGAGGTCACAAGCTGACCTCCTGCACAACTTTCTGCAAGAGAGCAGAACTCAGGGATTCATCAAAATCTCTACGGACACAGATACTTTTTCACAGAAGTGCAAACAACTTTGGTTCTGTGGTCTTTCAAAGGCAGATTTAGAGAAGCATAAACATTAGGCAGTTTAGAAGATCTCGTGGCATGACAGCTTGTGATTTTTAAAGCGCCACAATATTTCTCGACATAGTGGAGTCTGTCTTGTGAAGTCCCATTTAGTTGCTGTCAGCATGTTATATTTTCTGGTGACTTTAGTTAAATATAATGATCCCTAAATATAAGGGTGAGCATTTTAAACCTGACACAGGGTGGGATCTATGTTCAAGACTCTTATTCTGAAGGAAGTAGTACTTGAGTTATCCTCTCGTGTTTTTGAAAGAGTTTTGATAGCATTAAATAAGACCGTAACATATAGTAATGTACAAACTATTTGTAAGAATAACACAGCTAGCAATTAACGATGTCAGCATTAGCATCTGCTTCTGAGTCTGCATTTGACACCAAACTATTTTAATATTTAAAATTTTAATCGACTAAGTCTGATCATCTTTGTTTTGAAATCTAAAATAGTTGTGCTCTGTAAACCTGAAATGGATTAGTCTACACTGGACTACAATTCTCTAAAACAAGGTTGAGATTCATGACATTTTTTTCTAGCTTTTAAATTATACTGAAACATTTTTGAATTTCATAATTGTAAAACCTCATTGAATGGACTAATCAGATCTACAATAGTTACAGATTCTTTACATTTCTAAAACCCTTATTTAAATTGTGAAAAAAAAATAATTTTTCTCAAAATAGAAACTGAAGAAATGAAAATAAATCATGAACTTGCTGAACTTTGGTGACCTTTTGTGTCAGACCCCCAGCAGTGAGCCAAACTCCAACAGATCGACTCTCGCAAAGAAACACGGACCTCCCACAACATGGAGAGAAAACAGCGTCAAAGATTTGTACCTCGACTGGAGTCAAGGAAGAATGCAGGGAACCTTCTGGTAACCGGAGCATCGGTTTCTAGCTGGGACTTCTAGGGCATGTTCTCCATCTGCCACCTGAGATGAGCTGAGGAAGTTTGGCGCTGATCTGATATCAGCTGATGGCCTTCCTGACTTCAGCCACATGATATCCTCACCCAGGATATCATGCTCTGCTCTGCATTCCTTCCCTGGGCAACTCCGTCATTTACAGATTACATAACAACTAAATTGTTTAATGGTAATTTGCATAAATGCAGCCAGAGTCAGACTATAACATCTGTTTATCAAGACCTGTAATATATTTCAGTGACATGCTGACTAACAACTGAACTCAGCTTTGCTTACATAGAAAGTTTCGAACACAACTCAACCTCAAAATGCTGAGCAAAGGTGAAATCAAGACACAAAAACAGAGACATTGCGATTAAACAAATCCCAAGAGAAATCAGGAATTAAAAGCAAATAAGATCATTGGAAGTAGATAATACACAGTAACACAAAGGTCATATTTTTACAGAAATAAAAATAAATAGATGAAAGCCAACTATAAATAATAAATATTAAAACTGTCAGTATTAATACATAAACATAAATATTTATAAAAAGATCATTATAATTATGTAGAAAAATATAAGGTGAAACATTGATATTTCAATAAATACAACTACAAAGTGTAAAATTATTTAAAGCTTAACCTGAAAGTAACAATTACGTGAACAATGTCATGATTTGTTGCGTGCCGATCATTTTGGTTTCGTTTCTGTGTTCATTATTGTTTAGGTCCTGCTGTATTAGTTTGTACATTGTGTTATGCTTTTCACTTATTTCTTGTGTTCTGTTTGTGCATTTTAATTTCATTCTCTTATGTAATTGACAGACTTGTCGTTCCTTTTGTGTTCTATGTTCTCATGCCACTGATCACACCACCACCTCTGTATTTAAGGTCCCTGGTTTTCATTCTTCTCTGCTGTTTTCGTTCTATCCACCTGGTTCCTCGTCCTGTACTCCTTGTGCCTCGCTGTAAGTTATTTGTCTTTTGCTTTTATTAAATGCTCCTATTCTCTATGCTGCTCTCAAGTACCCGTCTGCAAGTTTCATCCTGTTACAACCTCACAACACATGGCAAACATCGTAAACAGCTGACATTACATAATTTCTAGCAATAATGGCACTGAATTTGTTGTTTTAAGTTGTATTTTCACTTGTAATATTGACTTTTCATGACATCTAAGTCATCCAAGCCTTAATGGAGATTTACAAGTAAGCAGTGAGCAATGACTACTTTAATAGCTCTTGGTCGTACAGACAGAGGAAACCTCATCAAAGATCCACAAACAATCGAGGTCCAAACAAAGCCAGACTGCAGAAACAATTCTAACACCAGCTAAAGACCAACTCAGTCCCAGAAGTCTTTGTGCTCCAGCATGAAGCAGCCTGTAACGCCAAGCAGCCACACCTTGTTGTCACTACATTTCCATCCAAAGGTTACATGTGACAGGGATGTAGCATAGCTTGAAGGAACACTGTTAACGTAATTAGCTTTTAGATTGGGTTTACATCATTTAGAACGTTGTGTAATGAATAACTTTGTTTTTTTCTCTCTTTGTGCATATCTACAAAAACACAGGGAACTTAATCTGATGTTTTAAAAACTTTTTTGGCCCTTACTTTTGATTGCACTCTAAACTGGTGCCTCATGTGGAATCCCGTGTTCTTCTCTGTCAGTCATGTTGCAGGAGCATGTTGGGTAAGAGCCTGACGTCTTTTGGATACTGTAATATGATCATAATACCCCTTGACAAATGTAAGACATGCTCGTGTGTGTGTGTGTGTGTGTGTGTGTGTGTGTGTGTGTGTGTGTGTGTGTGTGTGTGTGTGTGTGTGTGTGTGAATGACACTTCTTGTGGGCTTGTGCCAGGTGGATCTTGATCTGTATCATATGCCAGCAGTGTTTGCACTTTCAGTGTTCTCGGTCCCACAGCTCACTGTCATGGCAACTTTATAAACATTATCCTTAACACGAGTGTTTCTACTGTCATCAGGCTGTTTTTTTGTGAAGTTTTGTGCTTAGAAAAGCATCAGAAACTCAGGTTCTACTGATCTAGATTTAAAATTAAATGACTGTTTCCACAATTTGTCTTTTATTCTGTACAGTTTTAATGTTTAAATACCACTTCATGATTATGTCTGTGGATGCATTTTTGTGTGCTGCTCCTACATATGTGAATCTCCCCCTCATGGATGAATTCAGTCTGTTGGTCCTCTAAGGAACTGTACTACTGTTTAGCTAAATAACAAGTTGCCTAATTCTGCCAATACCGTAGCTGCTGTTTAGTGTGTGTAGTGCAACCTCCATTATTTAATAAAACTATAATCTCACGCTATTATTCATGTTGAACGCATCCAGTGATCCGTAATCTGTTCTGACAGATGCACTGAGGTGATAACATGACACATCTGTCCACACATGGTTGCTCTAAAAGTCTATTTTAATATTCCAATATAATCTAAGCTCATTTGAGACAAAAAAAACAAGCAAAAAAACAATGTGCTTTAATACAGTTTTCCATCTCATTTGACTTGTCCAAAAATATCTCAATTTTAGAAGTCCAACAGTATCTGTTACCCGAACAATCTTCTATTAAGGAATACGTTAAAATTAGAGTGCTAAAAACATTGTTCCTGTTTTTACTTTTTCCTTACTTTTTTTCTTCTGTCCTTTCCTTCCATGTCTTCTTCTGTCCTTGTATCCTTGCTTTCTACTTTATGTTCTTCCTTTTCCTCCACCATGTCCTACCACTTTGCTACTTTACTCTTCCTTGCTTGCTCTCTTTCTTTCCTTGATGGATTTCTTTCCCTAATGTTCTTCCAGCCTACTTCTGTCAGGATTTAGGTTTTTTCTTGCTTTGTTTTGGACTTTTTTGGACTAATTACTTTCAACTCCCCTCAGCCAACAGCCATCTGTAACCACCCAATCAGCTCAGTCCACTCCTCAGTCACCAGCCAATTAGCTCACATCAGCTCCACCTGCTGTCAGTAATTACTGCCAATTCAACTCACCTGTTCCTCTGTCTATATATACCTTCCTCAGCCAACTCATCCCTGCCAGAACGTCTCGTCTCATGTGCCCTACTGTCATCACGCTATCAGTTGCTTTAGGAACATAATTCTTTAACATCCAGTTAAAATACTATGGTCAACAAACTATTTAACTGAGTGGTTAACATTAAACTAAACTACTGAGTAAAGCTACCAAGACGTCGCCGTCCATTTAAACTAACTACCTAGTAAGGAGAGCATTAATCAGAGAAACAGACAAGGAGCCTCTGCTAACTCTATAGGAGCTGGAGTGCTTCACAGCTCAAGTGGGAGAATCTGCAGAAATAAAACGATTAGACACAAAGCGTACAAATCTGGACTTTGTGATCAAGTGGGAAGAAGAAAGGATTGTTGAAAGACTGCAATAATGAGTCCTGTTTACAGTTTTCCCACAAGTCATGGGACAGAGCAGCATGTGGAGGAACGCGTTCCCCGTTCAGATGAGACCAAATTGAACTTTCTGGCTTACATGCCGAATATTACCTGTGGCAAAAGCCGATCGGACAACCATGGCTCACTTTGTAGACTAGGTGCCCCATATGTGAAGGTAGCCCTCGACATAACTGTCCCACCAACTAACAGTGCAAAAAAGGCCACTAGTGCCCTAAAATAAAAAAATCTAACCCCAGTCATGACCCTGAAAATGTTTTTAAGTGCCTGAATGAAAGTCTTCATAATTTTAATAAGTTATTCAATATTTTGTTGGTCTGTTGCAAGAAATCCCATTAAAATATTTCAATATCCTACATTTTGTGGTTTTAACTAAAAAAAAAAAAAAAAACAACGGGTATGAATACTTTGCAAGGGACTGTATCTATATAAACAGAAAATATGACAGCTGTATGAAGTACATATCTTTCCAAAGTAGGCAATGCACTTGCCTCTGCATGTGTGCTCTGTATCTGCGTGGCACACTGTAGGTATGTATATAAATATAATTAACGGATCAATTCGAGTTGTTGGATATAATCTCCCTAAGTCAGATGAGCGTCTGAGTGCAATAGCAAACATTGTGGTTAGAAAACAGGTCGCTACAACATTGGAGGTTTTGACGGATTGTAATTCACGGACGTAAAAAAAAAAGGCCAACTGCCACGCTTTTAATCTCTGCTTACAGTTGCTTGTATCCAAAGCAAACAAGGCGAGTAGATTTTAGGATGGGCAAAGTAATTGAGGACCTGTGCGTGTGTGTGTGTGTATTATTAAACAACGTAACACTGAACATGTGGATATGTCTTGGATAGACACCTCAGGGGAAAAGCTGTTGTGTTATAAAAAGAAAGGGAAACCTCCTGAAATGGGAGAGTGATATTTCACTGCTTTTATTTTCTGGAGTCCCTTTTTCTACAGATGTTTTTTTTTTCCACAGATGTTAGGTGTTTGAACCTCCCTCTGGCCTTCAAATGCGTGTGACGTTGCAGGACATTCTTCCCAGCAACTTCCTGGCTTTAATGGCCCCGGCCTTCATCACCGTCCTCAACACTCACTTCCTGTGAGTGAGAGCTGTCCTACTTCCTGAGTTCCAAGAATCCTGCACCAATAGCTGCATGACAACACACACCTCAAATAAACAAGATTCACTCGTGCTTGGAAACACGCCGTGGGGCATAACTGTGCGTATTTCAGATTGCTGACCAGCTTTTGCTCAATAAGAAGATGGTACACCTTTGGAAGCCTGGCTTCAGATTTTAGGCACCCAGTGTGCCTCATTTATTTCTGTACTTTTTGAAAACACTTGTCTTTCACTAGTTAATGAAAAGCATCAACACCCCTCTGCGATGTAAAAAAGTAGTGTTTAAAAAGGAACAAACCTTATTAAACCTTTTTTTTTTTTGCATATAATGCAAAGCTGAAACTCTATTAATGTTTCTGCAGTCCTCTTTGGAATCTCCAGGGTATAACTGGCCTCAGTGAACAACTTTCTTCTCTACTTATAATCAGTTCTGAAGGGAGCCCCGGTCTTATGCCTTGCAAATGATTTTTTACTTTTTCTGTGATATAGGATTATATGCAAGTATCACAAGTAGCCCTTAAGAGCAAATTAACTTTATCTGGGAGCAATAAGAGGCACCTCAAACGATGGCAGATGCGTATTGAAACTCATACATACTGAACTTGAATGCAGAGGAGCACTGTTCCTTGATATCCATGTACTGCACTAATTCAATTAAATTTTATTTATATAGCACTTTCCAAAGTCAAATTCAGTCAGATTATACAGATTGGTCAAAAAGTTTCCTCTCTAAGGAAACCCAGTAGATTGCATCAAGTCTTGACAAGCAGCATTCACTCCTCCTGAAAGAGCGTAGAGCCACAGGGTCATCTGCATTTTCCATGGCTTTGCAGCAATCCCTCATACTGAGCAAGCATGAAGCAACAGTGGAGAGGAAAACTCCCCTTTAACAGGGAGGAAAAACCTATAGCAGAATCAGGCTCAGTATGAACAGTCATCTGCCTCGACCGACTGGGGGTTAGAGAAGACAGTGGGTCATTAACACACTTCAGTTTAGATGATTTCATCAATCATTTCTTTCTTCTTCACCTTAGATGTGACAGTTGAAAACAAAGAGAAGACACGGTTTTACAGGAGTAACCTGTGCCGGTTCAACCAGTCCGACATGCAGAGCTAACTGTACAAATGTCTTGCTGTGATTATTGCTTTAGGTGAGTGATTATCTGCATGCTTGCAAATTGTAACTCTTTTTTGTTAATCTAATTTACAGAACTTTGTACATCCATACACATGCCGCTCCACTTCAAAACATGCCTTTGATATGTTTTGCAAAGCGCATTCGATAATTCCTGTAATTCACTCCTGTAAGGGCTGACTATACAGACTGTGGTGTATTCTTCTACCACCACCACCACCACGACCAAGTGTTAATATTCTTTTTCATAATTTACATTTATTAGTTCCAGATTACACTATATACAAGTTAAGCTCAAGTTTATTTTATTTAAACATATATTTTCTAATGGGTGCACACTTTAGTTAATATCTGTTACTGCAAGAATGTCCTTAGATCATAAGCAAAGAAAATGGAAAATGGTTAGGATGCCTCCTGGACACTTCCCTGGTGAGGAAGGGGATGAGACCCAGAGGAAGACCCAGGACACACTGTTTCTCGGCTGGCCTGGGAATGCTTTGGGGTTCCCCTGGAGGAGCTGGCCCAAGTGGCTGGGGAGAGGAAAGTCTGCTACCCCCACGACCCGACCCTGGATAAGCAAAAGAATAAGGATGGATGGACCTGCTGCTGCTAACTAAGCCAAGTCTTTGCATCTGCTACTCCAACTTATACGTGTCTCACACAACCACTCCTTGCCAGAACATCTCTCTACATTATGCCTGCATGGTTGTTCCCAGTGCGGTGTGCTCTGCCTGCCTAAGCTGTGTTCCCGTATACGACCTGCCCTCACTGGATCGCCTTCCTGCCTGTGTGGTTTCAGTGCTCGCTTTGCTCTCTCTGGGGACTCATCAGCTGCAACTCTGGTCTAATCTGTCTCCGTCATCACTATCAAGGGTCAGTTTGCCTCTGTCGTCACTCTTCGTCACGTGCACTACCATCGATAAACTTTTAATAATCATACATCTCCGTGTCTGGCTGAGTTATCGGTTCTCTGGTGTCTAATGAGTATAAAAATAAATAGATGAAAGCCAACTATAAATAATAAATATTAAAACTGTCAGTATTAATACATAAACATAAATATTTATAAAAAGATCATTATAATTATGTATGATCATGCCGAATATTACCTGTGGCAAAAGCCGATCGGACAACCATGGCTCACTTTGTAGACTAGGTGCCCCATATGTGAAGGTAGCCCTCGACATAACTGTCCCACCAACTAACAGTGCAAAAAAGGCCACTAGTGCCCTAAAATAAAAAAATCTAACCCCAGTCATGACCCTGAAAATGTTTTTAAGTGCCTGAATGAAAGTCTTCATAATTTTAATAAGTTATTCAATATTTTGTTGGTCTGTTGCAAGAAATCCCATTAAAATATTTCAATATCCTACATTTTGTGGTTTTAACTAAAAAAAAAAAAAAAAACAACGGGTATGAATACTTTGCAAGGGACTGTATCTATATAAACAGAAAATATGACAGCTGTATGAAGTACATATCTTTCCAAAGTAGGCAATGCACTTGCCTCTGCATGTGTGCTCTGTATCTGCGTGGCACACTGTAGGTATGTATATAAATATAATTAACGGATCAATTCGAGTTGTTGGATATAATCTCCCTAAGTCAGATGAGCGTCTGAGTGCAATAGCAAACATTGTGGTTAGAAAACAGGTCGCTACAACATTGGAGGTTTTGACGGATTGTAATTCACGGACGTAAAAAAAAAAGGCCAACTGCCACGCTTTTAATCTCTGCTTACAGTTGCTTGTATCCAAAGCAAACAAGGCGAGTAGATTTTAGGATGGGCAAAGTAATTGAGGACCTGTGCGTGTGTGTGTGTGTATTATTAAACAACGTAACACTGAACATGTGGATATGTCTTGGATAGACACCTCAGGGGAAAAGCTGTTGTGTTATAAAAAGAAAGGGAAACCTCCTGAAATGGGAGAGTGATATTTCACTGCTTTTATTTTCTGGAGTCCCTTTTTCTACAGATGTTTTTTTTTTCCACAGATGTTAGGTGTTTGAACCTCCCTCTGGCCTTCAAATGCGTGTGACGTTGCAGGACATTCTTCCCAGCAACTTCCTGGCTTTAATGGCCCCGGCCTTCATCACCGTCCTCAACACTCACTTCCTGTGAGTGAGAGCTGTCCTACTTCCTGAGTTCCAAGAATCCTGCACCAATAGCTGCATGACAACACACACCTCAAATAAACAAGATTCACTCGTGCTTGGAAACACGCCGTGGGGCATAACTGTGCGTATTTCAGATTGCTGACCAGCTTTTGCTCAATAAGAAGATGGTACACCTTTGGAAGCCTGGCTTCAGATTTTAGGCACCCAGTGTGCCTCATTTATTTCTGTACTTTTTGAAAACACTTGTCTTTCACTAGTTAATGAAAAGCATCAACACCCCTCTGCGATGTAAAAAAGTAGTGTTTAAAAAGGAACAAACCTTATTAAACCTTTTTTTTTTTTGCATATAATGCAAAGCTGAAACTCTATTAATGTTTCTGCAGTCCTCTTTGGAATCTCCAGGGTATAACTGGCCTCAGTGAACAACTTTCTTCTCTACTTATAATCAGTTCTGAAGGGAGCCCCGGTCTTATGCCTTGCAAATGATTTTTTACTTTTTCTGTGATATAGGATTATATGCAAGTATCACAAGTAGCCCTTAAGAGCAAATTAACTTTATCTGGGAGCAATAAGAGGCACCTCAAACGATGGCAGATGCGTATTGAAACTCATACATACTGAACTTGAATGCAGAGGAGCACTGTTCCTTGATATCCATGTACTGCACTAATTCAATTAAATTTTATTTATATAGCACTTTCCAAAGTCAAATTCAGTCAGATTATACAGATTGGTCAAAAAGTTTCCTCTCTAAGGAAACCCAGTAGATTGCATCAAGTCTTGACAAGCAGCATTCACTCCTCCTGAAAGAGCGTAGAGCCACAGGGTCATCTGCATTTTCCATGGCTTTGCAGCAATCCCTCATACTGAGCAAGCATGAAGCAACAGTGGAGAGGAAAACTCCCCTTTAACAGGGAGGAAAAACCTATAGCAGAATCAGGCTCAGTATGAACAGTCATCTGCCTCGACCGACTGGGGGTTAGAGAAGACAGTGGGTCATTAACACACTTCAGTTTAGATGATTTCATCAATCATTTCTTTCTTCTTCACCTTAGATGTGACAGTTGAAAACAAAGAGAAGACACGGTTTTACAGGAGTAACCTGTGCCGGTTCAACCAGTCCGACATGCAGAGCTAACTGTACAAATGTCTTGCTGTGATTATTGCTTTAGGTGAGTGATTATCTGCATGCTTGCAAATTGTAACTCTTTTTTGTTAATCTAATTTACAGAACTTTGTACATCCATACACATGCCGCTCCACTTCAAAACATGCCTTTGATATGTTTTGCAAAGCGCATTCGATAATTCCTGTAATTCACTCCTGTAAGGGCTGACTATACAGACTGTGGTGTATTCTTCTACCACCACCACCACCACGACCAAGTGTTAATATTCTTTTTCATAATTTACATTTATTAGTTCCAGATTACACTATATACAAGTTAAGCTCAAGTTTATTTTATTTAAACATATATTTTCTAATGGGTGCACACTTTAGTTAATATCTGTTACTGCAAGAATGTCCTTAGATCATAAGCAAAGAAAATGGAAAATGGTTAGGATGCCTCCTGGACACTTCCCTGGTGAGGAAGGGGATGAGACCCAGAGGAAGACCCAGGACACACTGTTTCTCGGCTGGCCTGGGAATGCTTTGGGGTTCCCCTGGAGGAGCTGGCCCAAGTGGCTGGGGAGAGGAAAGTCTGCTACCCCCACGACCCGACCCTGGATAAGCAAAAGAATAAGGATGGATGGACCTGCTGCTGCTAACTAAGCCAAGTCTTTGCATCTGCTACTCCAACTTATACGTGTCTCACACAACCACTCCTTGCCAGAACATCTCTCTACATTATGCCTGCATGGTTGTTCCCAGTGCGGTGTGCTCTGCCTGCCTAAGCTGTGTTCCCGTATACGACCTGCCCTCACTGGATCGCCTTCCTGCCTGTGTGGTTTCAGTGCTCGCTTTGCTCTCTCTGGGGACTCATCAGCTGCAACTCTGGTCTAATCTGTCTCCGTCATCACTATCAAGGGTCAGTTTGCCTCTGTCGTCACTCTTCGTCACGTGCACTACCATCGATAAACTTTTAATAATCATACATCTCCGTGTCTGGCTGAGTTATCGGTTCTCTGGTGTCTAATGAGTTACACAGCGCTAATGAGACGTTCTGGCAGTGAGTGACTATGGAAGGCAGGTTTAAGTAGGCCGAGAAACAGGTGAGCTGACGGAGCTAATTAGTTGCAGCAGGTGGAGCTAATTAGGGTAGGGAAGAGAAATAATGATATATGTGAGGGTTGTGCAGAAAAAGAAAATGTGGATCATGTTTTGATGAATTGTATTAAATATGCAACGGAAAGAGAGAGGATGAGGAAAGTAATTATGGAAAAAGGGAGAGATTGGAGTATTAAAGGAATTTTAGGGACAGATGGAGATAGGGAAGAAAATATGGTAATTAATAAAGCATTGTTTTTATTTTTACATAACACAAAATTAAAATATAGAATATAGTAGGTGGAACGATAGAGCTACACACTCATGTACAGTAGGTGGCGGTATGCACCTATGAGTTGTTTGCAATCCGCCAATAAAAGGAAAAGAAGACGAAGAAGAAGAAGAGGTAATTAGGGTGATCTGTGCTGTGGCTGAGGAAAGTGGAGCAGACAATGGAGGGAAACAGTCCAAAAAACATAAACAGAAAAGCCCAAATGGTGACACCCTGAGGACAATGGCTAGATGAATGCATTGATTTACCTCAGATGCTGAAACTCGCACCTCAAAAGCCCATTTGTAATTTAACCATGATGCAGTTGCATGATTGAATAACTGATTTGCCCAGGGTCCTGGTTAGCTGATTTCAGCAATGCAAGTTGTGTTTGTGGGATTTTTGTACTTCATATGTCCTGTGTTGAACTTTATCAGATCTGTAGATATGTTTTTTTTGTTTTTGTTGTTGGGGTTTTTTTGCATTTAGAGTTGTCTTTGGCTTCATGTTGGTAGCTTCCTCTTTTATTTTTGGTTTATCTGGCTCTTTCGGTTAAATTTTCTCTTTACTTCCTTTTTGCGATAAATCTTCATGAATAATGAAGCTAACATGTGCGACCACATGAAGGGAAGCAACACAACTCAAAGGGCAGTAGTAGGTATGATGGGACAAAGAAATAGGCAAAAATCACCAGGCATGCATGCTGGGGGATCACACGAAGGGGACACGTGTGTAGAGCGGGCGAGTTTGGCACTAACAACCTTCAACAGAAGCTGCAACACTGGACAGCGCCATCTTTGTTATTGGTGAGAGTGAGACGCATGGAGGTTACAAAGGAAGGAAAAGTTATGGCATTATTGTTTTAAAAAACAGGTGGCTAGCGTGTACACATGGAAAAATTAAACCGCAGTTTTGAAATGTATCTTCTCTCGTATCCGGTTTCAAACTTGATAGTTTTTGGTCTCCCAAAATGTTGCATCCATGTGGACACACAGTCTAAATGAGAAAATACCTTTGCTAATCTCGTCTCCTTGGGGACGTGGCCTCAGTTTTCCAATCTCTTGTTGGCTTTGAGTTTTTGTTATATTGTGTTTTGTTTATATTCAGTTTAGCTGTTTCTGCTCTGTTTAGTTCTTGCCATTTATTCTCTTTAATTGTCTCTGTCCCCCTCCTCCACTCTACTCATTAGTCTCATCTGTTACTTGTTCCACTCATCAGTTCTCCTCAGCATTTATTTCCTTTTATATTATTTTAGTCACTGCTGGTTCAGCGGCTCAATACTGTTCTACTCTTCCCCATGTTATTCTACTCCTCATCGTCTTCCCTCCATGTTCCTGGTTTGTTTTTGAATTATTTTTTAGTTTCAACTTCAGGTCAAATTTTTGAATCTTGTACATTGTTGGCTCTAACTCAACTTGGCCTCCATTTAGCCTGCATTTGGGTCCTCCACAAATCATGTGTAACATTATGCATTCAAAGACTAAAGCACCTATTTTCATGAAAGTTTAAGTGATTTTATTAAAATAAAAACCATCAGAAGAGCCATTTGACAGACTATTACTTCAGTTATCACTGTTTCTACGCACAAAAGGAGTCTTTTACTGCTCTAGTCAGAAATCCTATCTTGGGAATTATGGGACGTCTTAACTTTTCCAACTTGGAAATTGAAGAAGACTTTTAAATGCAAATTAAATGCAACATTAGTCTGATATCAGGGATTTCGAGGAGTAACATGCATGTTTCTGTTTATTTTTATATATTTCTTTTTAATATTAATATTTACTGTATTTGCATAATTATCTCAAATACCAAAGATCTTGTGACCAGTAAATAGTTAAATTTCAGCTTAATAAAGCACTGCAGTACTGAATTTTTAATACCAGTTCACTAACAGGGTCCCAGCATTCCAGCATTGTAGAGGCTGAGTTTGAGCTACAGTAATATGTATAATGGAGGCCTAATGTTAAGTGGCTTCAGTTGCTTAATATGCTTGATCAATCCTTTTGTACTCATATATAATTATTTGCCCAAAAGAGGCTGAGGATGTTTGTTTTCAGTGTAAAGGTCACATTCTTATACACTCATACTAGTACAGAACAGAAGAGGTAACTGAATATCTTAGTCTGGCTATTTATTCAGGTTCACAGAGGCTCATAAATGAGATGTAGATATGTTTGCACAGGGATGTGTTTTGCACAAAAAACTTTGCTTTATTGGGATCATAAAAACTTTATGGTTTTCATTGGTCATTAGACATAATTCAAATAATTCACATTTGTTGTAACATTTGTTAACATTTTCCTTTTTCAACCAGCATAATGTGATACTTTTTGAAGTCATGAAGGCATGAATAGACAATGGTTGCGGACCACGAGAGAAAGAAGAACTTATGACCTTTCCAATTCTGTTATTGTTTCACGCAGAGAACAATTAATAATAGAGTGGTTTTGTTTCACAGTTGGCCTGATCTCATGTGATAGAGTCAACAATAGTTCCATCAGCACCACAGACACGGTGAGGGGCTTCATTGACAGAGGCTAGATGATGTAAGCCTGAGCCGCAAATAATAAAAAACATTTCCCTCCTGCTTTGCCCCATATTTAAATATTTGGACGATTTTACACTATGTCATTGGATCAGTTATATCCAATCATGGACAAATACATCCTTGCAGCTTTTCAACAAATGAAATTTGTCTCTGAAAGAGCTAACTATCAAAGCATGTACTGCTACATGTTTAATAACGTTTTCTAGCTGGTCTAATTTGTCTTTTTATGTAAATTTTTTGGACCCAAACAGAAGCAGGGGGCAGGTAGAATCAAGGTGATGCACTTTAATGAGGAAGCAAACTTTTGAAAAATAAATGGAGGAGCTGAGAAGGAGCCATGCTGAAAACAGAAGGATCTGACAAATGAGCCACTAAGCAGAGACACTTAAATGCTGGAGAGGCTGATTGTTGCGGATGAAGCAGAAGTGAGTATAACTATTACATGCACAGTAGCTATTTGGATGAGCTGAGAGAAAATGATTCATAGACAGAACTTAGTAAACACAACAAGAAATGGAACAAGAAATGAGAAAAAGCTTCAAAAAGACACAACTAAAGAGTAAGAATGAACGCAGAAACTAAAAGTGACAACAAAACCCCAAGTCAATAGAAGTATCTAAAAGCTTGTATAAGAAGGGATAAGATGAAGCACAAGACATCAAACTGTAATTGTACATCAAATTGTGATTATTTTTTGGGTAAAAAGTAACATTCAGTATTCTTAGAATGTCACATTAGTTGAACTTTTGTTTCAGAAATCTCACCACAAGCTTCTAAATCTAAGAATCGTGCTATTAGCCCTACTTTTCTATTAGCTTTATATCTTTCCAACAACTTTTAAAAACTGTGGACTTATTGTCACAAAAACAGATTTGCTAAAAATCTTAAATCTTAAAATTAGCAGTGCTATTATTGTAAACTTGAATCAGATGTAAGGTTTTATGGGCCTTATTGTTTTTAACCCTATTGCTAAATAACATTTGGTGATAACTGTTTTTGAATTCATCATTGCAAGCAACTATTTTCCCTTTTTGAACCAGTTAGTGCTAATATTATTTAATTCTGGGATTTTTTTTATTTTTTTTTTCAAAAATATGCCAGCAAAAATCTTAGGCAACCTTATTAGCTAAAACTCTACTCAAAACATCATTTTACCATCATACAATTAAACCTGGTATATAAAAAGGTATACAAATAAAATATTTAGTTCTACTACTGTAATACATGAGGACATGTTTATTAAAAAAAACATAGCTTAATCTACACTTGTTTGTGCTAACATAAAAACTAACGCTAGCATAACAACTGAGCTAGCCGCTACAGGAAGTTAGAAAAGTAGCTGTTATAAATTCTCGCTTTTAAACACTGGATGGACATTTTTTTTCTGGTTATGTGAGGTTGGCCAGTGTTTTTTCCTTGATTTAGCCCTGACAAGATATGCTCAAAATTTTACTTTTTTAGCCCAAAACTTAGCGCAAGCAAATGGTCTGACATTTGGCCATGTCAGACCATTTTGTTGATCAAAAGCACCTTTGAAGCACATTCCGACAAAACTTTAATATAAACCTATTTGTACCATTGACTTTTCAACATTTGTTTTAACAAATGTTAAAAAGTCAATTTGGGGAGGGTGGTCCAGGGGGAGTTGTGGTATTGTTAATAATCTTACTTGCTTCTTGCTTTCCATGTGAAAGCACTGTCGTGAATATAGCATTTTGTGGGCTCTGTTGTTTTCAGTATTGGTGTTGCTGAGGAAACTGCTTTAATTACTGATGAATGATAACCTCCATATTTAAAGTCGATTCAGCCTGAGCAATATCATCAGGGGGTTAGTAGGATAAGTTTGGAGGATGGCTAGTAAGTAAGGATGGCTAGTCCTATTGCTCATACTGGTCCTTGTGCAATTCCACTTGTGCAGTTTTACCCTTTTCGTGAACTAAAACTTTTCTAACCTTTTAAGCATGAAAAGGGATAGTCTAATAATCATAAAGTAGTTTCACTCTTACCCATCTCGAGTAACCACTTGCTCATCCAAGCAACCACCGAATGGTGTGTGTGTGTGTGTATATATAGATCAAAACCACAATTGGGGTATATTACAGAACCTTCCAACAATATTGAAACAACCCAACTCAAATGTATTGTGTTTAGTTAGGTTTGACAATTATTGTGGTTATTTATCCCTAGATCTCATGAAAATAGTTATCTACTATGTGAGATAAGTTGACATGGCATGATTAAGTACATTCACATGAAAGAGTGAGAGTGGTAAGTATGGATGAAAACACAACATCTGGTGCCAAAGGAGAGAAGTGACACAGAGCCATCTATAATATCCCTCCTAGGTGTAACCTTATAAATATGATGGTAAGACAACTGTCTTTCTGCAAAGCCTCCAAAAAATATTTTTTTAAAATTATGATTTATTATTGTGGATAACTAAATGGACAATTGGACAGACACCTATACGAAGAGGTGCTTTACAGGAAGTCCTCTGTTATCAGTTCTAACTTGATGCAGCCTAATCAGAATATATGTGAGCCCACTGAATAATTATATATTTTGTTAAATAAGAATCATACTGATATGAGCAGTTTTACAGTTGCATTGTTTCTATTATGCCCTTTTCACCTCTCATTGCAAATGATACCTGCCGCCAAAGACAATGTTCAGCTCTTCTCTTAGACTGGGCACGACCATTCAAACTCAAACACAAACTTACACGACTGGTCGTGTATGTATACTTCTGCACATACATGCATGGACACAAAAGCTGCCAGACACATATGCAGGACGGAGCAGAAAAATCCAGGTCTGGGTTTGTTCCCACAGACACCCACTTTGTCTTATCCAGTGACCTAACCGCCTTGCTGAAGGGCAGGGAAACACAGATAGAAAGAGGTCTGTGTTTACCTCTGCGTGACCTCAGTCTTAACACAAACACATGCCTCACACTGGCCAATAACCTGGCGGAAAGCAACATATTTCATAGAGAAAGTTGAGGTCAAATTCTTTTACAGGCTTGTGTGTAAAGTATGCATGTTTGCAGGCCAGTTACAATAAATTTCACTTCTCATTTTTGTGCCACTGCTTACGAAACGGGTTCAGAAAGGAAACGAGGACGTTCTGTATTCGTATCATAAACTACGACACATGCGTTGCCACTTTATATGCATAAAAAGTATTTATCTGGAAAAAATATATTCAAGAAAATGTTTTTTATGAGATCAGTGTGCATGTAGACTCACATAAAATGCCTTTGTAAAGACTGACAGAGAATGAGAGACTCAGGCTTCACAGTCCTAGGGTGGGTTTATGATTTGTGAGCATCTGCATGGGTGTGTGCATGCATATTTGAGTATTACTATTGTCCCAGCGAGCCAGCCCGGGCGTTACAAAGAGGGTTTTTTTTTTTTTTGCTGCTTCTTGGCGAGCACGACTGAAACAAGTGAATGAAGATGCAAAATCATTGCACAAAACTCTCAGCCCAAACTCTGCTTGTTGTGATTTATTTCTCCACTCCGAGGAGCCACTTAATTTAATTTGACATCACTGTCATCATAAACTATATCATGCAGAGAGAAGAATGAGTCCGTCGCTAGCTGAAAACAAGGAGGCAGACATTCTAAGACCGACCCAAGAGGAAGCAGAAGAGGGTTTGCGGTGACAATAACTGCGTTGGATAACTGCTTTTTTTCACAATATAAAGACGACTTTACGAGAAAGAAGGAGCGGGAGGCGACAGGAACATGATGATCATGATTAAATTGTCCATATATGACACAATCCCAGCTCCAACAAAGTTAGCACTGTCATTACTCTTTTACTTTTCTCTCACATAGAAAGTACTCCTGGATCAGTGCTTCTCTAATCTCTGGTCAATCACACTGAGCCTGGTTCTGCTGGAGGTTTCGTCCTGCTACAGGGGAGCTTTCCTCTCCACTGCTGAATGCTCAATATGAAGGATTGGGGCAAAGTCAACCACACAGTGAAGGCGAATGTGGCTACGTGCACATCCAGGAGGAGTGACCGCACAAAGTCAATGACTCGATGCGATCTGCTTGGTTTACGTAGGTAGAAAATGTATTTAACCTGTATGATTTGATAGAACTGGTTTGGCAAAGTGCTTTGAGATGAAATGTGTTGTGAATTGGCGCTATATAAATAAACTTAATTAAAAACTGGACTGAATCTCATATCAGTCATCTTGGCTTTATTGGGCCCATACAAACTCCAAACACTGAGATTTACTTTTTGAATAACTTCCTTAAAGCTGCTTCAAATTCATCCTGTCAGCTGTCATTTCCCCCCACGAAATGAAAAGAAAACACTCAATGCCCCCTGGATAGAGTGAAGAGGAAGACGTAGGACTGGGATATGAGAAAAGAAGACAAAAGGAAGACCAAAAAAAAAAAGCTACGAGGCTTAAATTGAGACCTTTAAACTTCATTAAAATATAAATGAACAGCTAAATTCACTCTGAGGAAAGGTATTATGGTCAAACAAGACAAATATTGAACTATTTGGCCTCAATGACAATAATTATGTTTGGTAGTGTAAAGGTGAAGCTTTCGAATTTAAGAGCAGACTGTACCAGCCAGATGTGTGACCTCGAATTGGCCTTGAGTCACAAATTGATTGGCTTTAGACTCAATTTGATTAAACCATAAAGGACTTTGGGCTTTACTCGGACTTCAGCACCAATGATTCATGATTTCCCTTTGACTTGAAACAACTTGATATCTTACAACAAACAGAAAGCGTGTTACAAAGGAAAAGCATCAGCTGTGATATGATGGAACCTTCCCAGGTGCACGATCCAGCTGCAGCGATTCTAAATGTTTCCTCCTCTTTTGCTAAAATGAGCACGGCGCATCTACGGCGCTGCTTACCTGCTTTTCTTCTGCATCCTATGATGACAGCAAAGATTCCCGACAGGTGGAGAGATCCTATCTTCAGATTTGCACAAAGTTTAAATAAAAAGGCATCACCTAAATAGCGGATAGGCTTCTATTTAGCACAGCTATGCAACATAATGTTAAGGCACTTTCAATAAGCTTTTTATCCAGACAAGTTCTTAATAACAAGCCTATGGGAGTATGGGACGTCAGAGCTCCCATATATGTGTGGCCATTGTGTTGGGTGGTGGGCTTAATTTAAAAGTTTTAATCATGGACCAATTTGCTAATTATTTTCTAAATCTACAGGATGTTTTACTTGTTTTGGTTAATATTTCCTGTAAAAAAGCAACATCAGCGCTGATTTTCAGACAAAATTCACCTCCTCTTATTTTGGTTGTTCTAGCAAATATAAACAACTTTGAAAAGTATTTAGTATTTTAAAAATATTATTCTTCCGATTAAGTTTCATATTATATCATACATATTTGAAAAAAATGTGTTTAATTAAGATGCAACTCGATAAGAGGCTTTTAACCAGGAATACCAGGAAGGATATAAATATTTAAGCTTGTAAGTATATAAAAGTGAAGAGGACAGTTAAGAGGCACAGGGTATAGATTAACATTGATTAAGAGGAAAATTATGAAATCAGACGCACACCAGACATGTGTCTCTCTGTTACTTTCCAAATTTACCATTTTTGGGAGGAATCCCAAGTGGTCACCATGAATGCAGCTGGGTGGAGTCAAGTGTTGACAGTTATATCATTTTTAATTCCATTTTTTAAGTCACTGCAGGGAAAACGAGTAAAAAAAAAAATGAAGCAAGGGGTCAGAAATGAAGATTTATCTGAGGGTGTGTTTTTACTGTTCCCAGATGGTGGCTGCTAATTTGCCTTTTTCTGATCCGTTTGTTGAAATATAAACTGATCTGATGTCTTTTACTTAAAGTGCTGTTCAAAAGTGTTTATCTCTCATGAATGTTTTCATTTTAGATAAATGTCAATTTATTTTGTTGGGCTTTTATGCAATAGATAATAAAGGGAAAATTAATGTAGTTTGGAGATGTATTCAACCTCCACGAGTCAATAATTTGTAGAACCGTCTTTTTGCTTCAGTCACAGCTACAACTGTCTTAAGGAATGTCTCTTAAATCTCTAGAAAACTACATTTTCACTTTTTTCGGAGACTGCCTTTGAAGAAGATTGCATTTAGATCTGGAATTTGAAGCCATTCTAACACATTTAGGGTCTTTGTCCTGCTGAAGGGTGAACATCTGCCTCACTCTTAAGTCTTCTGCTGCTTTTAACAGTTTATCTTCCTGGATTCTCCTTTATCTAGATCCATCCATCTTCCCATCAGCTGAGGTTCCCTGTGCCTTATCAAAGACAAACATTCCCACTGCACGATGCTGCCACCGCCATGTTTGAGTGTGGCTGTGTGCTCAGGGTGACAAGCTGAGTCGGTTTTCTACCATGCACAGTGTTTTGCATGTTAGCAGTTTGGGTTATGCTCTTTCTAGTTTAAGATGAGGAACTGGACTGTGCACAGTACTGTTTTATCATCTAAACCCCGAGGTGGAAAGAGTAGAAAAATAATGTACCAGTGTAAAATGTTAATCAAGTAAAAGTACCACATTGAAATTTTACTGTTAGTAACAGTTACTTAGTTGCTTTTTTATGAGCCCAAGAAATCCATCTGGTGCATTTCCCAAAGGAAAAGAAGAGGTACTGGTCTCAATGTGCTTTTATTAAAGGAGCACCTTTATAAAATTAAAATGCTACACAAAAATAAAGCATTGACAGCTCCGATGAACACATTCAGACTGTGTTTTTCTTGGTAGTCACCTTCAACTGCAGTCAATGTCTTTTTTTTGCTAGCGCCACTAACGTCTGATTGATGTGACTCCATAACGCTGACCTCAATCCCAGCCAATGGATCGCTGCCGTTGTTTCTGGTGAAATCTAACTTACTTTCCACCAGTGTCTAACCCTGCTTTAAGTTTTCTCCCTGCTGTGTTCCTTCTCTTGTTCTCATATTGCTGTTTGTTCACTAATGTTCTCTACCAAACCTCGGAGGCATTCAAATCACACACTGAAAAATTATCTTCTAAAAGCATTTTGGTTGCACTGAAGGGGCACTGAAGATGCAAGCTATAAACGTTTTAGATTTTTATTCACAAAAAAGGTTTAAAAAACCATGCATCCTTTTACTTCACACACCACTTTATTTTGGTCTGTTACATAAAATCCCAAAAAATACATTCAAGTTTTTATTTGTAACTTCAATCATATAAAAACCATGACAGTAGGTATGAGTCATTTTTGCGAGGCATGTTAAAAAAAATAAAAAATCAAATCCAACCTGTCTCACAACATCCAGCCATTACAACCACCTGAAAAGTCTCGTCTCATTTGAAGATGAGGCTCGTTTGGCGCTGAGATAAAAGTTCCCAGAATCCCAAAGACAATCACACACCTTCTTGTACTTTACAGCCACTGCCAGAATGTTGCACTTGCTGGGGCCAAGAGGGGGTTAGACCAACAAAAACGCACACTAACACACGCAGAGTGCTTGCAACATGTTTTAGGGATGGAAGAGGTATGAACATGAGAGAGATAACACATATAAGAGAAACTAATTATTAAATTGCACAGACTTGCGCTACAGAGGCCCCTGTTCTCTCATCCATTGACAAAGTCCCATAACAACCAGTTCAAACTTGTTTAAATTTAAGAACCGACTCTTCACTGGCATAGAGGAAGGGCTGCTGGGATTTTAGCTGTCAAAGTTGCCTTTATGCCTTGACAGTAGAGACAGGGACTGTACATCAACACTGACTTATGAGGGACCTCAGTTCTTTAAGGGTGAAAGAAGGTTCAGGAAACTACCTCAGGAGGGTTCCTGTCAAATGGTTTCAAACTTGTTTAAGCCCAAAGAGATTTCTGCCTGAAAATACACAACTGAAATAAATCAATAATAGCTCCGTAATGATCAGGTCTAAATCCAATCAATTTTGGTATCAGTGTAAATCTAAGACAAAAAATAATATGGTTCTGTTACAATGTCTGTTTTACATATCAACCAACAAACCCCCCAAAAAATAATAATAAATTGAGTCTTGCCAAAAGTTTTGTTTTTTAGTTCATCATTTAGTACAGAGGGTGACCCAACCTTTTGATCCATTTAAAACACCATGAAAGTCCTTTTGAGAACCCAGGAGACACATGAGATTGTATTTACCAACATCTTTACCATACCTGCAGCAAATCTGGACTGAATCAGTTGAAGCATGTTTGATCCACAATGCTTTTAGTGGGCAGTTTGCCGGGCAGAGCTTTTTGGCACAATTTAGCCAAATGTGCCAAAACTGGGCCAAATGCGTCTTTCGCCTCATTTAAGGGAATCTGGTGAAATAAAAATGCTGATTTCCATCGTAGGACTCCTTCTGCATCTGACAGAGCCACCTGGAGCAGTTCGTAAAGCGAACTGTTGGTAAAGTGAAAGCCTGTCTCCATTACGCACGGACATTGCATCACCTGACCGTGTCAGAAAAAGTGTGCAGCAGGTTGTGGGAAAGGTAGGACTCTCTAGTTTCCAAGAGTACCGGCCATGAGGGCCGGAGTAAGAACATATCTGCGTCCTGAAGAATTTTTCTGGAATAATCTGCCACATTTGATACACCTTTAAATGGTATCTTCTGTGTAAAACCAATAGTATTTGTGAATGTGTTTTCCATTGACTTGTTTTAGAAACATTAAAGCCTTCTCCTTTGAGGGATTTAGGGGAAAATATATATGATAGGGCTGGGCAAGTTAACGCGTTAATTTCGCATTAATTCATTAGACTATTAACGGCGATATTTATTTTATCGCGCATTAACGCATGTTGCTCACATGCTTTCAGTCAGTGTAAGTCAGCACGCGCGATGACGGCAGCGCGCTGTGTCACGGCACGGCAGCACTCTGGTGTTCCCCCTCCCCTCTCGTACATGGCTCAGCGGCGCCAGCCAATCAGCACGCAGGCTCAGCCTGGCCCGCCCACTCAGCTCTCACACAAACTTAACACACAAACAGCTGAGAGAGACCGCAGCAGCGGAAAGCCGTTTGGCTTTTTTTAATACCGTAAATGAAATCAAGCTGTATGTTTTGTAAAAAGCCGGTTAATTTCAGTGGAAACACAACAAATTTATCTAAGCACGTGAAAAAATATGAAAACGTCAAGCCACAGAAACGGAGAGAGGAGACAAAACTTCTGTCATTGCCCCGACAGACCCACAGACGTCTCTGACTGAGGCGTTTCAGTCCTCCATGGAACATCCAGGTAGATCAGTGGTCATCTTCAGCAGCAGTTCATGTTAACTTTCAAAGTAGATTTTATCTATCATATGTTACTGTAGCCCACACATAACATGTAATTAAGACCTTGAAAGAACCCAGTACATATATTAAAAAGTGTTATTTAAAATAAGATAACATTAGCTAATCCTTTTTTTATCCCACGACGGGGAAATTTATAGGATTAAAGCAACAGGCAGGTGCACACAACACAGACAAAATTACATAAGGATTGATATATATAAGAGGTGTATTAGCGAAAAAACACTGAACATAAAATTATTATTATTATTATTATTATTATTATTATTATTTAATTCTAATAATAAAATAAAAACCACAAAACCCAAAAGGTCAACAGTCTCATGATACATCAAGCTTAGGGACTGGCTAATATACAGCAGGTCAAAAAAGGCCATATTTTGGCTGCAGTGCTGCTGTTCTCTTGTGTAGAAAAGATCAACTAGTGCACTAAATTCAATAGATGGGTTGAAAATATCCAGTATAAAATAAGATAAGTGCTACAAATGTTACAACACTTTTGTTTATATTGCAGCAGAACATTAAAATAAAAGTGCTCTTTACACTACTTTTGAATTCATTCTTGGAGTTTGCGCATACAATGCGATTAATCATGATTAATCGGGCAAATTATGCGATTAATTGCGATTAAAAATTTTAATCGTTGCCCAGCCCTAATATATGATCATGCTTTAACTACTTTTAGGGATCAACAATCAATTGGATTGCTGACATTTACAATGCTTGTAATTTTATGCTAAAACATTTATCTTTGGATACAGATTTTCATAAAGATATTTCCGGCAAAAGATTAAGTTTGTATGCCGTGCTTTCAAAAACTAATGGACAATCTCTGATAAGTTGATCCTTACAATGCCATGCTTTATTAAAGCTGCAGTTTAATAACTCTCGCTTTTAAAGTAGACTTACTTGGTTTCTCTAGGGGATTTTTATTGAAGGCAATGATTAATCGTTTGACCATGAGTGGTAAGATCTAAAAAAACATTCTTTCCAGATTAAGTCTACATCCGTGTAATTGACCCTAAATGCTTTAAATACCATCTTTACACTTAATGTCAAAAGTAAATTTAACGGTATCTGTTGTCAAAAACAGATAAAAAAAACATGATATAAAGCGCGGTATAGCATCAAAACATAAAGAATGTGTTCGGAGTTTGCTCTTTCACTAACATTGAAACTTGACTCTCGTGCTTTGAGCGCCCATGTGATTCTTTCTACGTCTGTAACAGCACTCCACACCCTGCTGATATGCTCTATACATAGAGGGTGACTTAGAGGTGCTAAACCCTCACACCATAGAAATAGATTCATCATGATGGCTGCACGCAGACGGATGAGAAACTCATAAAACGAAATGAAATATCCCGAGTTCAGTCCATATTATGCAGTAATTGCTGGGTCACAACCAAACATGATTCAAGGTTAAGTGCAAATGCTTCATAATTGCAGCACAGCATTCAAACCAGGTTAAATAAATAAGAAATTCAAACAATAGCACTAGTAACACATGGTCAAACTGTTTTTGCCATTACAAAATAATATAAAACAAAAATAATGGCAAAGGTTTAGCAAAGGTTTAAACCTATAGGTCAACCACTTCTAACCGCAGTACACTGCTGGGTCTAAAATACCCCAATTATAATTCTTTACACATTGTCACTAGCATGTACAGTTACATATATACATAAGCACATCTTTATGGATACAGTAGCACCCCTTTGGTTGCTATGAGTTGCATGACCGAGGTATCAAACAGTCCGTGTTTACAGGATATATGTTTTGCCATACCACAGATGCTTCCTCCCACATGGACATTTCAGCTTGCTGCTCTCGTTACATCTGTTGGCAGATATTAAGGCCACCAGGAATGGCGGTGAGGACTTGGCCGCACATCTTTATCGCAAAGCCATATGTTGCTTGAGCCATAAGTAATTGCAGATTGTGACCAAAAGGTTCTCGGCTTATTTGTGTTTTTTGGAGGCGTTAAGCTGCTATTTTCTGCGAGAACCAGCTGGTTACTAATGCAACATAGGACAATGTTTCATGTTTTTACTAAAGTGGGATATGGAGGCATGTTTTACATTAGTAAATAAGTTTCGTTCCTTAAGTACGACTCATTTGAACATTGGAAAATCTGTTTTAGTTTAACTGTGTTTTCAGTTTAAATGATTGGTGGCTGGCAGGTTTCAGTGAATCCAAAAAAGTGAACACACCCTTGTTAAATTGCTTCTTTTTTTTTTTGTAGATGTAAACCAATCAGACAATGTTGGGCACAAATTCAACACTGCATTATTCATCCAACCAGTCACTGTCTGTTTGTTTTTGGTGCAAGAGGTGGGGACACAGAGACACAGACAAGGGACAATCAATTTAGAGAGACCAATTAACCAAAGAGTCATGTTTGGACAGTGGGAGGAAGCTGGTGAAGCTAGCTGCAGGGAACCCAGACATGTATGGGAAGAACATACAAACTGCATGGTGCAAGGCAGCAGTGCAACCAATGCTGTACATTACCAAAGGAAAATGCATAATTACATTAAAACATTGTGACAATTTTAGCTTGAACATTTTTTTTTTCAGAATGAACAGTTATGAATAAAAATGGACAGGAGAAAATAAGGACATCAGAATTAAATCTGACATAAACTCTGAGGTGGCTCCATGAAGAATTAATGCTGGATCATCCGCTGCCAGAGTTAGACAATAATGCAACAATGATGAATGAAACATGCTTCACATGTGTTTCACAGTCTCTTAAGTATGACTCTTGAAAATTGGTTGTGTATTTGTAAGAGTTAGGTAAATAGTTCAGTGAGTTGAAGAAATTAAGACAACCAGCATTCACAACAGGTTCCAGTTATTTATAGCATATTTGAAAAAGCGTATATCCCTTGTATTAATCTATTTTTACTTACAATATTTAAGTTTAATCACCATATTTATGAAACAAAAACCTACTTTCTGTAACCATTACAAAAATCAGACATGAAAACTCTACATCTTGGACTTTTGAATGAAACTGGCTCTTGCCACTTATGATAATTATGTCCTCCTCAAGGTGCCCTGGAACAAATATTTGACTCCAAACAGCAGTTTTGTTTTTTTTTGAGTAAATACCAACTTTGGCAAAGATGTAGATGTTTGCTGTTTTGCTGCTGTAAATTTGACCTCCTTTGTATCAGCCCATCGGTGACCCTCTTTTCTTGCCATTAGTGAGTGCCTGCTCCTACAGCCTAGAATGGTTACATTAGAACCCATTTTTATCCTTTGCGCCCTGGTCCTAATTGATATTTGATGGATGTTGTGATCACGTCTTTGTCTTGGAACATTGTCCAGACACTAAACCTAAACCCTAAACCCCGCAGAGCCAAACAGCAACCCTCTGATCCTCAGCTCTCACTTACGCTGCACATACCACAGCTCTGTGGCATAGCCAAGACCGGAGCAGTGATTCAGAGGAACAGCTATGCCAGGGACGACACAACGGAGATGAAAGAGAAAAGGGAAAGGGAAGTGTAAACAGAGAGAATAGAGTGAAGCGGCAGAGCCCACAACAGAGCAAAGCAGGGAAACTTCTTCTTTCTGTCTCGGCCCCCTTCTCCCTCTTATTCACCCAGCTTGCTCCATCTGTTCGAGACACACTAACCTGCAGAGGGCCACTGGCGGGCATGGTTGATCTCATCGATGCCAAGTCGATGTCACGGCCCTGCTCTCCTCTCTCTGTCTTCCCCAGTCCCTGCATCACCAGACCTGCAGCGAGCGGCCGACAAGATGAGTGAAACACGCGGTTGAGTGTTGCTCTCACAGCAGCGAAAAAGCTAATGCAACAATGGCAGAGGGTCGCTATGAATGTGAGATACCCTGGACGCCAGGCACTAAGCACCAAGCAAGGCCAGAGAGGACTACAGAGGGACAAACAAATGGCTTATTCAGTCCATCCTGGTCTCCTCCTCTCACTGATTCACACTTTACTATCTCTCTGTTTCTGTCTTTTAGCCCTGCACTATCTTTATTTTAGCTTGTTAAAACCATAAACACAATCATATTTAAAATACCTAAAAAAATGTAAAAATAAATACAATTCTCCAAAGTATGTATAATATTTGAAATTATCAACGTATGAACTGAACAAAGTTTTATTCAATTATTATTGATTTACATTGTGCCAAACCGCTCACTTTCTGCTGACAGAAAGTAAGCAGAACTTAAGAGAATAAAAAGGAAACCATAAATTTAAAAAAGTAGAATGTTGAAAGTTTTTTTTCTTATTTTTTCATATGATTTTCTGTGCTAAAATGTCTTTTCTTTACAAATACCTAGTATGAAACATCTACGTCCGTAACCTGTTTACAACTTGGCACTTTCTGCATTTATCTTTGGAGAAAAACTGTGCTGTAGATTTTCTCTCCTGCATACTAGTAGTACACAAGTACTGATGACAAAATCGTTGGCCTTAACTGATGGGTGATAATACTCAGTGATGAGGTTTTTAATGTGTGGTCTGACAACATTGTAGATTGTGCTCTGACCTTTTATAATGAAACTTTAGTACGCAATATATTGGAAATACAAAGCATTCTCTGGGTATTTCCGCTCATAAAAATTATATATATAAAAAAACATGGCTCAAAATAGTGCAGAAACTGAACAAGGCAAGGCAAATATCCTAACATAAAAAATTAAGCTACACAAAAATACATGATTTTTCACTTGTAAAGTTCCATTAACAAGCAACAAAATGACTTTATGTGTAAAGTTATACATGTAAAACTAGATAATGTGAGAAGATTTAAGCCAAAGTAGCAGGAGAGTCAGCAGTGCCTGTCCACCAGCCAGTGTCTGGTCTCCACGGTAACCAGCAGCTGTCCTGGCCAATGGCTGGTAATAGTATCTATTATTTCCATTACTGCAGTGGGTTTTTGGTAAGAGATTCACCTCAGCATAATGATAAAGGTATTGTCAGCAGACCCCCCACTTCGTTGCCTTGATTGAAGAATGCTACCTGTCGGTAACTTTACATTTAGCAAATAAAAATAACTTTGTTAATCCCAGCTGACCTAAAACAAGAAAGTTTAGTCTCATTTAACACCATACAGTGATGAAAACAAAAGGTTATGTGCCATTTTATAAAGTCTATGTAAATGTCCTATTTCAAGTTTATATATGTTCTACATTTAGTTTTTATAGCTTAAGTAAAAGCTTACATGTCCCAAGACACTTATAACTATTTCCAGGTCAGGCAACCTAGTCATTACAGTCATTCTGCTACAGGGTTGTCTTTAATGACTCACCAAATCATGCAATTTCACACCTTTTGAGTTAAATAAACTCCCAGAAACTCTCTTAATTTGATCTGATGCTCCCTGAGACTTCCGTTTTTTCATGGCTTCGTGCTCCTTCTCTCTGCCATCCAGCGAGAATCTTGAGGCTTTGTGCGCAAGCTCTTCCTAAGCCCATGATAGACTGTTTGACTTGTGCACCAAGTTTATTGGACTGAAACCTGCTAAATTAATCCCTAAATTAGAGGTTAAACACAAACTTTCCCACCCACAGACATTTTGTTTCAGTCTCTTGAATAAGCTTGCAAAAGACTGCGCATTCAGCCAAAGTTATGTGTTTTCTGGTTCCAAGAAAAATAGAAAAATACTCGAAGCATGACATTTACACATCCTCTTCCAAATGGTAAATCCTAATGTAGACAGAAGAGCTTAAGGCTTTCAGTAAACATGTTTACTCATTTCCCGCAATGTGAGGTTTGTGCCAGGTGGATGAATACTACTTTGGAGACGTTCTGGTTTACCAAAGATGGAAGACAGAGGTTTGAGAGTCACACATTCTAGACTGCTTATGCATCTGCGTATTTTCTTATGCTTGCTTCGGAAAGTTCTTCAGAGATTTTTTATATCTTTTGACGTGGTCTCAAGCAATTACTCTGTAAGCTTTCTACAAAGGCCCGTCAATGTTTTTATTTGGTAAATGTGTAGTGTTGTTACTTGTTTTAAAGGGGACCTATAATGCAAAATCCACTCTATTAGCTCTTAAATACATTTTATTGCGCACTTGGAGTCTTTCGAAGTGCAGAAAATTGGAATGTAGTCTGTCCAGGGGCTGAGTTTGCCTTTACATTCTGTTTTGGTCATATTTTTCAAGCCTTTCAGTTTTCTCTATTCCCTATTACATTTTTGAACAATTAAGTCACAGTATTTGCTGCAGAGCTGCTAAACAATGTCATGGACTTCCAGCGAACCGATTTCGCAATACCGGCAGTTTTATTTCTTGCAGCTATTTTGTAGTCCAAGCTTAAGGATGCAGAAACTACAAGTGGATAAGTCAAAAATGTTTGCTTGTTTTGTTACACCGTCCCCCCGCATAATGCACAAATGGCAGAACGGGGTGGAGTGGAACACTGTACAACCTGGAGGTGGGTGGTGTGTGAAGTATCTCATTAGCATTTAAATTATGAAGTGTATTTTTTTTCCAAATGAAATTAAATGCTAACCACATGTTACAGAAATGTAATAAAATTTTAGTATTAGAAAAATTGCAGTTTGGAAATCAAAAGTACTTAAGCATGGACAAAGTGACACCTACAACAGCAGAAATATAACCTTTTAATGTTGCGTCCGGTCCATGAGGAAATTTTAGCATGGACCGGACATAATGTATAAAAATAATTATAAGCCTAATTATTATTATAATAACTATAACCTAACCTTAGAACTGAGGCATGCACAGAAGCCTTTGCCAAAGTTTTAATCAAAAGTATTCAGGGAAATGGGATTGCCAAGTGGATGTTCTTAAGAAACAAAAACTGAGAGAAAAGGAAGAGGTGTGTCAAATTACAGAGGAACTGAGATAATATTCACTGGTACCTACTCCTGTGGAGTCATGCCTTTCTGGAATGAGCTGCAGTAGTTACTATTTAAAGCCAAATGGATGATACGGCGGAGGCTGTGTCATGGTTTGTGGCTGCACTTCAATCAGTGGTATTGGCTATCAGTTAATAACTGGGATAATCATGAATGCTGTAAAATACTGACAGCCTAATAAACTTCTGATTTGCAGCAGCTTGGTAGCTCACAGTGAACTTACAATTCAACAACGTGGACTTTTTCCTTTCCCCCTCTTTGTCATCGTGCTAGAGGAGATCACCACAGCAAGTACAGCTGCACTAGGACGTTTCTTCAAAATCTGTTTGATTTTTCCATGCACGTGGACGGTTTCTGCACCAACACAATTGCTTTTAGCAAATTAGCGCTTGTCCAGAACTTTGAGCACTATTTCACAGGGAATACAGGAGGTTTCCTACCAGACCATTCACATTCTGGCTGATTATATTTATCATGGTGTGGCCTCAGTCGATTGTAAAGAGGCCCAGTGTAACATCCAAGCCTCCAAAAACTCTTTGTTCACCGAGCTCATCACAACAATCAGCTACAGCTTGATTGCCCTTTTTCAGTCTGTCTCACCAACTTGTATTCAATCCCAATCAACATAGTAACCATTTAGGTCTCCAAATACATCACAATTACATTATTTTAGGCAATGTTTCTGGTTTTGGGACCTATTTACAGTTTTTTAAAACATCTTCACCATAAATATTGGACTGACAGGACCAAGAAAATCAACATCCATAAGTCATAAGTCACCCATAAGATAAATAAGTCATCCTAAATATCTGCTATATTTCCCTTATACTTTTTTTATTTATTTATTTTATTTGTATGTTATTTTTTCATATATATATATTTATTTATTTATTGATACAATGTATATATGTAGACACACTTTATATACCTTATACCTTATGCACCTTTGTCATCCTTTTTTTGGCACCTTTTTTTGTTTATTAAGCCGATGTGTGACAAGTGAATTTCTCCACTGTGAGATCAATAAAGCCTATCTTATCTTATCTTATCTTATCTTATCTTATCTTATCTTATCTTATCTTATCTTACCCAAGAAGCAGCTTTATTATCTGGGAACATTTTACTAACACTTTGTTTACATTAAGCAATACATGGTATGTTTGCACATCTTCCAATAAATCAGTTCAACTTTATACTATTTTCTCAGGAAAACAAAACAAAAAAATAACCTAATGAGAATAGTCTTCTTTCATTTAAAAAGGTTTATTTGAGGGTTCTTTTCATGGAACTTTCCCAGTATCACCAGATCAACACCAGGATAAGATACTTTATTGTGGCAGTGAGCTATGCAAATAAAACCTACTTGACTAGGCTTGCTGGGAAGCCCTGAGACAATTCCTAATCTTTCATATCTAATTCTGCGGTAGTATTTTCTCAGCATGAAACAAACACAGTTGTACTCTTCCCCGGGAGCCATGTGAATCAATTAAAGAAATGACTCATCTTGTTTTGTGAAGATGATGAAAGTGATCCACAGTTCATCTTGCACACAGTTGTGGCGGAAAGATCAGCATCAGAATGAAATACCGTTGGCTTGATCATCATGTGAAGTTGTAACTTCTCCAAAACATCTGCAGGCATGGCACAAAAATGCAGAGTTCTATTATTAGATTTATGTTTTTACTTTGATTTAGAAGTGCGTATTAATGGGCTTCTTTTAAGCCATAATACCATTCAATAACTTCAATGAACTAGCGTGTAATTATTATCTGGCAAATATTTGAGACATTCCTGGTTAATACAGATAGGCAGGGCAATTAAAGTGCTTCTTAATGCCAATTGAACCTTGTGAAATTTTTCTGAAACTCAATACTCCTACAGGACATCACCCTTGCTGTCCACTGTGACTCCATGGGATAAATCAATTGTCTCTGATAATAGCTGAGTGAACAGTTGCAGCTTAGAAGAACTCACTGTTGGAGAGAGACTCAGGTCTGTCAATCTAATCAGCCACGGCATGTTTAATGCAGCTTGTTTTCTACAGATTAAACGTTTTATCAACAGAGGTTCACCATCAAACACAATGTGCTTGATCTTGAGTAACGCTATCCTTTTAATAGAGGCTCCTCGTTAATGTAAAGCAATAGCTTACCATCTATGGACTGAATCAGGTGATCCTGTGGGGACGTATGAAGAGATCTAAACATTAATCAATAGCTCTGTAAAAGATGTGCAAAAAGTACATTGACCTATCCTATTTTGAAAGTTTAATCTTAAAATGAAGAATTGTCATCTAATAGTCATACCTATCAGAAACAGAAATCGTTCAAACTTCCCTGACACTTGTCAACTTACCTAAGTTGAATTTATTTGACAAGAATTGGTGCAGGTGCCACTGCTGATTTTGTAAATTAAATAATTTCTTAAATGTGGGATTTTCTTTCCCCACATTAAATACATTTATTCATTTTATTTGGAGCTTTTTGTCCTTCTATTCATGTAGCGGGGTAAGTCTGTGTCTTTAAGTGACCCGTGTTCAAATCCCAGTCGTGTGAGTCTGCGTGTAAATTGTTTGGACTTGCTGTGGTGACCTCTGAATAAGAGAGCAGCTGAAAGGACTGCATCCATCCATTTTTTTTTTACCTTTTGAGTGTAAGGTTATGCAACAAAACTTGAGTTTATCTTATAAACTCTAATACTTTATACCCATATTCACCAGCTGTGCCAATAAATCTGGCAGCGATGTGAAATGCCCATGAAATACAAGACTTGCAATTGTGCTGAGAGGCTCAATAACCACACTAACCACACACAACCTGTGTAATAAAAACAGTTTGATTGGGTATCTCTGGAGATATTTCTTCAAAAGATGCCATTAAACATAACTCTCCTTTAAAGTAGAGACTTTCTACGAACCAACTTATCATACTTCTTGAATTATTGCAGGGAAATAGAACAACTGATTTTGTTGTTATACTCCATCACATTAAAAAAGATTATAATTGTTTTCCTATTTCTAGATGTCTTTTGTGACCTCTGTGATTAAAATTTGATGACTTATTTAAAGACAAAACTCTTTCCGCAGGCTTTTAGCACAAACCTGTTTGCGGGGAAGCGGAATACATCCTTAACTCACTGCTGCGCCCAAAGAAATCCCTTTTTCTGCTAAACAGAGATAAAATTTCAGAGTTAGGTTATTTGTGTGCTAATCTTGTTAATGTTAAGGCTATAATATTAGATTTTTAGCAGTACAGACTGGAAATGGATTTATGGACAGCACTTCAGGCACTGCTTCATGCTCACTACCATCCGTCCATCTTTCCATCCATCCATTAGTAATCATCCTTCCATCCCTGCTGAACCAGAAGATGCAAATTTAATTCAAAAAGACCTGGGATGTGATCCAAATGCTACAGTCTCTCTTGCTAACAACCCTCTACGTTGCAGAAAGAGCAGGAAAGAATCAAGGACTGGGAACCACATTAGAACTGCATGCCTATGTATGACTTGAGGCTAAAGCATGAACCTTAGTTTGGAAATTTTTTTCATGATGTCGCCTTGTTGCATTTTCCCGGGAGGCTTTTCGCTGAAAAGTAGTACATTACAACAGTGACAAGTCCAAACAAGAAATTAGCAATTTCAACAGTAAGGTTTGTTTCTAGTATTTATGACTCATGACATAAAAAGCAACAACAATGGTCTCTTGCTGTGTGGTTTTAAAATGAACTTAACAGACGTTGGCGTACTTCAGGACGCTAAAGCTAGCCATCAACGCTAGCAGCAGGGCAGGGTTTCTTTTGAAGCAAATGGCTTGATAACGTTTTTTTTTTTTTAAAACTGTTTCAGTTAGTTTTCACTGGTTTGAGTGATACCCTAAAATCAGCTGAGGCAACATCTGTTTGCAGACTCTGTCTTTTGTCCGCCTGCGTTAGCTGTCTATGTGTCATTTGTTCAGTTGCTCTTTCTGTTTCACACAAAGGGAAGGCTTCAGCAGCGGAGTGCCAGGCAGCGCTGACCTCTCACTTTCTACCTCTTTGTCATACTCACATGCACATACAAATACACCCTTTGCTAGACACTGCCAGTCTCTCCTTCAATAAAAAAAGGCCTTTATGCACCATGAAGCTTAACGGCACCGACAGAAACACACGTTTCCTTGTCTCGACCTGAGTCCAGCAAGATTTTAAAATGTTCCAAGCTGTTTATTCAAGAATCAGCTATTCTTATTTGCTATTAAATTCACCAGAATTTGACTGTGTCCCGACAACTAAGTTGATTTAGGTGCGCACACACACACACACATGCACACACACACACACATGCACGTGCATGCAGGCTCCACCAGGAAGCCACTTCAACGTTAACAGAGCGAAGTTGTACATCTACACTCCTGATGACAGCTGATAACCGCAACCGTGCACAGGCAGATCAAAACAAGCCTCCACGGCGGAGCCCACGCTCATGTACGGATATAAACAAACGTACGTACAGCAGGCGACCTGGGGATGAGGGCGTGACAGATCAAAGCGATAGTCCGTGTTCCTGACAGAGCAACAGGTGCTAGGGTGCTTTTATCTTTCACCTGGGAGGAACGTGTGCAGCTGTTTCTTCCTTGGTGTTCCCAAAAGCCTCTCTAGCTACTAAAAAAATAAATTCAGTGCTAAGCCAGTGTTCACTTTAATTACAATTTAAATTACATTTAAACAACACTGTAATATATAAACAGCAGTGCAATGCCTCCACTGTACATTTAGGGGTTTAAAGCACAATTTCAAATCTGCATCGAATGTGATTGTGTATATCGTGAGATTAAAATGTGTCTGTTTCTTTTTAAGTATAACAGGAGTTATTTTTGATCCATTTAGACACCATCGAAGTAATAAAGAGAAAATGAAGCGAGCTGTCAGCCAATCTGAAGCAGAATTCAACTCACTGTTTTTGCTTTGCACAGACATATCAGGTAAGTCACAGTGAAGAGAAGATGTATTACACTGCATTTTCTGGACCAGACACTATATTTAATGTTTCTTTTTAGAGCTTAACGTTTTTGTGATCATTTAGATTTGCTTTTCTCCTGAAAGTTAATGTTTTTTTTCCATCTGTTCTACTCATAAATTGCAGTAAAAATACTGCAGATTTTACATCAAGGGCATGCAAACGAAATGTTATATTTAAACTTAATGCAAGTACAGCTAAAATCAAGGAACTATCTTTGCCTTTGCCATTTTTTCACAAAAACCATAGAAGGAATTCATCGAAAACAGAGTTTGAGGCTATCTGTTATGGATCAGTATAGAAACATAGTCTGGATTGATTGTATGTTTCCATAAGTAAAATGGACGCTTTTGAATCTGTATTAGGAACAGAGAGGCATAAAATCCTAGCTGCTTGAGGTCCAGTGGGAAGTTTCCAGTCGTCTCATCTGCTGTTTGTTTGTCAGTTGTGTTTTTTGTCAAATCCAAATTCAGTGCATACAATCCATAAAGGGGCACAGCGTGGTCCTTTTTGTGTTGGTTTGGCAGGAACTGGAGATGTTTGGATGGCCTGTGGGTCTCTGACGGCACCATGGTGTTTCTGTGGGTGCTTGGGTAGGTTCTCATTCAGGGGCTTATTGGGGGGCCTATGCCTCCCAGGAATGCACCACTTGACTGGTCATTAGGTTGGGTGGTATTGGGCTCTTCCTTCCTTGGTCCTGCCGACTGTTGCTATGGGCTGGTGCCCGCTCAGCATGTTGTGAGTTTTGTTGTCTCTCCTGCTTGTTGCTGGGTGGTCTTGCTACCTGGAGTTGGTGCGGCCCCTGGGCTTTTAGGGGGGGCCGGGTCCTGAGTTTGGCCCGCTCCGTAGGAAACTAGCAGGGTTAGGGGAATCCGTGCCCGAAATCTCACCTTGTACCTCTTTGGCCAAGGGGCTCCACTGGCACCTTCCCTCTGTGACTGTCCTGGGACGATGCCTTGTATCTGTCTGACCTTCTGGAGCCCTGTCCACCTGTTCTTTGCTCTCTTTCTACCGTTTATTTAATAAGCCGGACCCATCGCTACCAAAAGTACCAATACCTGCTCTTATGACCATGTAATTTAACCTTCTCACTTACCTGTCTGCTGTGTTTCATGATGCCGTTTGTTCACTAATGTTTGCTAATAAACCTCTGAGGCCTTAAATGAACCGTTGCATTTATACTACATTCAAATTACACACAGCCACTCTGTTTACTAACCGGATGTCTTCAGATGTCTGCTGGTAATCCGGTTTGTGTTTCTCTATCACACAGAATATCAATGAAATACATTGAAGTTTTTTGTGACTGTAATGTAAGAAAATGTGAAAACATTCAGAGGGGTAAACACATTTGCAAGACACAGTAAATCTGACAAGAAAAGATGTATGCGCAAAAGCAACAACAAATTCAAATTATCTCTTGTATTATGTCTCTCAAATATGGTGGTGCGTTTCATCCTCTCTAACTTGGTCTTAAACAGTATATTCATCATATGTTTTGACAAAATATATGCAAAAACATGTTTAACACACAGTCATTTGAGGTATTTAGCATTAAAGAAAACTGATACTAAGCAGCTAAAATACTTGAAATGCTTTCCTTCAATCGTACGTACCATCGTAATGGTGGGAATTCAGATAAAACAGAGAAAAATACTGTTTTAGTTAGAAACTCTATTAGCAGGCTTTGGTGTCATTATAGTTCACAGTTCAGAGCCGTTCAGCAGATTTTAGCCTTGTTTTATCATCGTGAACACATCAACCCGGTTTTACGACAGTTCGACGTAAAATAATTTCGCCCCCTGTTTTTATCCTCAAAATTTTATGGCCTTCCTTTCAAAGGAAAACGTCACAAGCTACAAGTGTTCTGAAACACTCCAAAATGGGTCAGCAGCGTAACACTTTCTGTGTCCCTGCCCTGGATCCATTGTGCTCTCTCAGACGAAGGCCAGCTGCTCCAGTTTATAAAGAGAGGACGGCTGCTAAAGGTGTTCTGGCTTTCAGTTTAAATGATTTAACCCAGGCAGGATGTTGGACCAGGTTATCAGCCATGTGATTCATGCCTGAGACGACGTGAATCACAGGTTCGCAGACGTGAACTCACGATGTTAGACAAGCACTTTGATGCTCCAATTGTGGGCATTATGAAACTTTCCCATTGAGGACTAAATTACTCTAACTTCAACATCAAATAAAACCTGCCCCGTTTTTCCATACATTCACATGATACAGGCGGACATTTATTTGATTCTCATTTCCCTCTCAGAAAATTAAAGGATTTCTTTCCCCTTTTATTCCAGGATTGAAAGTTGTCTCGCCAATAGTGTACATTTATTTTAAAGTTTGTGGAAGAGGCTGATGCCAGCTTCTCTTAACCATTACTGCCATGTTTAAGTTTTCTAAATTTAAGTTGTACAAAATCAACACATGAGTGCAGGAGCAAAAACCTTGCAGAAATACTCACACCTCTATGAATTAATGAAATTTTTTTCATTTTACCACCAAAAACCTCAATGTGTTGACCTCAGTTTGACGAACATATATAGTGCCTGATTGTGTTCAGGGTTGTTGTTTTGCTGGAAGGGTAAGCTTTTCCCCAATTTTAAGTCTTCCCAGCCTTGAACATTGCCTTCCAGGATTGCCTTATATTAAGTTATAACCCTGTAACAGGTCCCTGTTGGAGAAAAGCATTCCCATAGCATGATGCTGCCACCACCTCTGGGCATACCTCTCTGAGCCCGGACCTTACTGACAAGCACACTCTCCTGTTTCTACTGCATTTAGCTCAATTAAACATCCGCGTTTGGTTTATGTGTTGTCCTCTCAGAAAGAATAAAGGGATTCCTCACCTGAATCTCAAAGCAGTTTGTTATCATTGTGGTTCATTGAGGAATTATACACCATTGGAAAATAGCTGTATCTCTATTTTAAAACAACCTTTGTTGTTGTTATTCTTCCTCTTCTCGAGATCTGGTGATTCATTATCTTTGCCACTCTGAATAACTGAGGTCAATACTGTCCCCATCAGAACCCTCAACTAAAATCTGGGCCGCGTGCAGACATCCATTGAGACCCCTGGCAGACTCACATGGACAGGTACAGATCCTGAATTTTGCGGTGCACAGGGTAGACTAGGATGTAAAAGTTAGGTCAATTTTAGTCTTATCTGCTTGCTGCATCCTGTGCACAGCTTTTTGTAAACTGCGAATGGAAACTTTTATGATTTTCTCTCAGCAACGGCTTTCTTTCTGCCGCTTTTCCCAAAGAAGGCAGACTGTCTACACAGTTGTTTATGCGTTAACTTGTTTTCCTACCTGAGGTGTGGATCTCTGCAGCTCCTCCAGAGTTATCACGGAGCTCTGTGTTGCTTCCTCGGCCTGTCGGTTTAGTTCAGGGTTCAGTAAACTTTACGGGGCAATGAATCCTTTTTGTACTTGCGCCTTCTGAGTAAAATCTGTTTAGAGCCACAACATCTACATTAGCCCCATCAGAAACACCCTGTAGCTCATAGTAACTAAGCTGTGTAGCTGACATTTTTGGTGAAATTAAAGAAAAATCTAATTTTGCTTTTAGGGTAAAATGTTTTGAGTAGTACGAGGCCACATTCTCCTTCCCATGATAAAACTTGATGACATTATTCATGCACATCATTTGCAGACACGTCTTGTGCAGTTGTTGTGGAAAACAGAAGGAAATGGGAGGAGGTACAAATGATTTCAGGGAACAGCGTCTGGTTCTGGAGGCAGGTTTGAGTTTCCTGGAGATATTCTGAACTGAGAGTCACAGAGCAGGCAGGCAGATGATTACCGAGGTCTCCTGAGGGGTCCGTCCCTGTGAACATGAGACTTTTTTTCTGTGAGAACAGAATTAAAGGAGATGAAGAGTCGGGGGATCTGGCCTTGCATCAAGGAAGCAGGCGTAAAGCCAACCTGGGAGGCACAAAGGAGCGTGACAGTACAGGAAGCATTCACAGAGACTATCATAGCAGGCTTGACTCTACCAAACAAGTTGATCATCAGGCATAGACTGGTTGACAGACAGCTCAATTAATCCCTAGAAGGCAGATGAGCACAACTGCAATAAGGTGAGAGCTGCAGGAGATGCTGGTGGAAGCGCTGCTGCACAGGTAGGCGCTCGAGCAGAACCACAACACACCCTAACAATCTGGGATTGTGAGATAATAAACCATTTTCCAATGTTGCAGTGGGAGTCTGCTGGAGATTGTTTGAAAAAGCTTCAGTAAACCGTTGAGTTTAAAGTCCTGTACCTTCAAGACTTTTCAAGAACTTCTTTCCAACATGACAGTTTTGTTTCACCACTGGTTCGTCTCAAGCCACAATAGTTGTCCTCAGGCAACTAACACTAGCCATGGGTGGTTTCCAGACCAAAAAAGCGACAAGAAAACAAACCAAAAGCAAACTCAAGTACTTTGAATTTTTTGTTTATGATGTGAAAGCAAATAAATGTACTGAAATGAGGCTAAGATCACCTTAGGAAGATTGCCAAAAAAAAGATATATTCTAAATAAGTCAAAGTAAGAAATGATCAGCTTTACTTTTAGCGTACCTTTATCATCACTCGCCATATTTAATCTCCTCTGCTCTCCTCTGCCCTGACACCCATGCCTACCATTTCAATTACTCCAGCAATAAATAAATAAATACAATGTCATATTTAATCTACTCCTCAGTCTGCAGGGAGAGGGGCCTCATTCATGTTAATTGCCTTCTAATGAGGACAGTTCTAACTATGAGTGAGAACATATGCAGGGAAAGATTGAGCTTCCTAACCAGCCTGCAGGGAGACACACTTGATCACAGGGAGGAGGTTAGGGATGTGAAGAGTGCAGTTTTGTGGTAATATCAGGTTCAATCTGCATAACTGGGCTCTAAATGGAGGCAGACTGGACTCTTTAGTGTCACTGTCTGGTAGGGGATTGTACTACACAGTCACAGTGCGCTTGTGTCCACAACATGAGCTGCTCGGATTCATTGCATAAATTCCACAAGTGCACACTCTTATGTGAGACTTCACAGAAGACGTACAGCTTCAGTCAGAGACATGACTCGCCTGGAAGGTTTTGGCTTCGGGCAAAAGAAAACACATGAAAGCGAGCCGAAAGAATGCAAACACAACAGAGAACGAGGGCTGAGGCCGAGCGCAGTCATTGAGGAGGGAAGTGACAGGTCCATTGTTGCAACACAAGATCTTTTAACAGACACCCACGCTCTTCAACCTGTAGAAAGACAGTTTGCTGTCATGAGAGTCATAACTGAAGTTGCTTTAAGCTCGAGTGCAGTTGTTATATACAAACCTAAAGGGAATTTATTACTCATGCTTTTAACTTCCTTTGCTAAAGTGGCTTTAATAGCTGCATTCATCGGGTTCATCTCAGCTAAAATCTTCACTTTTTTCATGCATGCGTGCTGAGCTGAGGATGGAAGCAAAGAAGTGTCTTTGGTGTCGGTTTCTAAACAGCCGTGGCGAGCAGCGGGGGTTCCAAGCTTAAATTACTCCTTCTGTTTTCAAAGAATGGAAAGGAGATTGTTCTCCTGTACCCGTAACTAACCTCTCATTGGTCACAGCTGCCATAACACTGAACTGTAGCATCAAGACTGACCCTACAACCAGGAAAAGCTGATGGTGGGATAATAAAAGGAGGTCAGAGGTTTGCAGCTACGCTTCTTAATTGTAACATTATTTTGGATTTTATAATAACGCCACACTGTTCAGCGTCGTCTCAAATCCACAGCTAGAGTGACTGGACTTATTTATTTTTATTTAACCTCTTTTCATGCACGTTGTCTCACTGAGAGCCAAGATCTCATTTACTTGGACACAACTTTATGCAATGGTCCTAAACCTTTGGTTTGCTAATCAGTATTGCGCCATATTTGAGTGGGAGAGTATTTGTCTGTGCCCACTGCTTGCTTTTAACAATTCATTTAAGTTTTGCAATAATTCATTAAAAGCTCAAAACACTGATAAGTGTATGTAAACTTCTGACCACAACTATCATTCATGCAACAAAAAAAAAGCAGAAAGAAGGTAGCGAGGATAAACATGTGCTTCACAACATGCAATGAATGCCTCACAATGTCAGATTTGGTATTTAATGTTCAGTCTGTTGAACGATACCCGGACCAGCAACAACAGCTATTAGTTTCACGCAGCTCATGAAAAAAACAAAAAACATGCGGCATGCTGTGGTGGCTGTAGTTGTAAGTCTGAAAGTAAAAGTGAGGAAGAAGTGAAGAGATGGAGATGACAGTGCAGAACCCAGAGAGCAGTTCCTCTGTTTGTACTGAAGCAGAAGGCCCTCTTGCATGCATGCAAACGCGCGCAGAAGCTACATCTGACAACCTGAGCTGAGTTTTGACAAGTCCTCCGACCTGCTGCAACTCGTCAGGTTGCACTAATTCTCACAGACATTCACAAATGAGGCAACACTAATGCCTGCTTGTTGACCTGTGAGATTTATGGAGCCAAATGTTTAACATAAGATGTTCTAGGTTGATATTATGACCTTTAGCCAAACGTCTAATGCTATTTTTCGCATTAAAATTCGTCCTTCTGAAGTTGATTGACAGTAGCCGACGGGAGGAGCGGAAAAAAAAAGACAGATTGCATGCAGAAGATGCAGAAGAGCACACATAAATACAAACATGCACATACATGTACTGCTATGTTCTTTGCATATTTTCCCTTGATGTATTCTGAGCCAGGCCTCACTCTTGAGCTTCCTCTTTTGCACAGTTTGTGTTGTTGTGCGGCTTTTGTGCTGTTTGTGACTTGCAAAACCACATTTAAAGTGCGGGTACATTTCCTGAACGTGCTCGTAGACAAATTTACGGCACAAAAAAAGCTGTTAATCTCAGGAAAAAGGCGTACTAGAAGCTGTGGTGCAGCGCGTTGCACAGCAGCCTCACAAATGCAAATGAGATTGATTTGTCTTCACCAGACAAAGCAAATGTAAATATGTTTGAAATGAAAATAGGAATGGTCTAAACCACTCCTTCATACGACCTAAATTTTGATTTTTCTTTCATCTTTCAAAGAAAAAAAATCTAGTTCTTGCTAGAAGTTGCTATTTTAAGCGCACTGTCACATCCTCTTTTGGTGCTAGAATGAAAAGATAATCCTGTAATTAGCAAAAGCATTACCGCTAAGGAAAGGTAAGTAGAGTTTTGGCATGACTTCAGTCATCACTGAAAAGTTGGTCTTGTGAAGGTTTTCATAATGTAAAGCTATTGGGAGTAACCCAAAGTACTGTAGAATTACAAAAGAGAGAAGAAACAAGCTTCCAGAAACTTTAAATCTGAAAAGGCTGCTGTGCATTTGCATTCAGTCGTTTTTACTGTGATGCCCTTGAATAAAATCTGGTGCAACCAGTTTTCTCATGAGTCACCTAATTAGCGAATAGAACACATCTCTGTGTAATTTCAGCATAAATCCAGCTGTTCTGTAAAGTTCTTGTTGGAGAACATTAGTGAAAAAGGTCAGGGAGACAGTTGTGGAGACGCTTATAGAAAGTTTAGGTTAGAAAAGAATCGCTCAAGCTTTGAACATCTTACAGTGCACTGTTCAATCCATTATATGGAAATGGAAAATTTATGGAACAACTAAAAACCTACCAAGATATGGTGTTAACTAGCAGGCAGGGAAAGAAAAGCATTAATCCGAGATGCAGGCGAGAGGCCAGTGATGGCTCTGGAGGAGCTGCAGGGATCCACAGCTCACAATAACATACACTCCACAAATCTATCTTTTATGGAAGAGTGGCAAGAAGAATACCATTGTTGAAAGAAAGTCATTAGAAGTCCAGCTAACAGTTGCTCAAAAGAGATGTAGGGGCCACAGCAAACGTGTGAAAGAAGGTGCTCTGGCCTTCATAGAAAATGCTGTGTGGTGGAAATCCAAAAGCGGAGATTTTTTGTCATAAACTGCAAGTATGATCACGTGTTAGGCGGTGAATACAATTGCCACACTTTCCAGATTGTTATTTGTAAAATATTTTTTGACATTTGTGTCAAAAACTTCACAATCAGACACTACTTTGTGTCAGTCTGCCATATAAAATCCAAATAAAATACATTAAAGTCTGTTGTGTCATGACCAGTGTGAGGATGTTCAAGCGGTAAGAATACCTTTCTAAAACACTGTATATGGACTGCATATGGATTATTCTTTGTCACACTGACTTAAGAACTATTTCAAAAAGTCTTTTATCTAACTCACTCCCCAAATTCTCCCAAAAATGACAAACCAAGCTGTTTAAGGCAGAACAGATTGAAGCTTTGATAGTGGTGTGTTTGAAGGAAGGAGAGTCGGTTTATTACAGAACGCCTTCCAAATCGGTGAGTAAAAGATTATCTTTCAGATAAAAAGATCAGAATCTTCCAAGTCTTACCGCTATAAGAGCTGTCATCTTGTAACTACATGTATGGCCATCATTATACAGTATTCGGAGCTCAAGTATTGCACTGCTGGTCTGAATATTTGGCTCTTGGTAAAGCTTCCTGGTTGTGTAAAATGAAACAGAAGGAAACAGAAGGAAATAGTCGAGCTGACTATTACTGAGTCAGCTCGACTATCTTTCAGAACTGCGGAGTGATTCACTCGGATACGTTCTGCTCTGTTTGACAGAAGGAAACTTCCTCATTCAGGAATTATTGCCAAAGCGGAGAGAGCATCTCAGTTTTTCAAGGTAAGTTTTAAAAAAAACTAATGGGTGGTCAAAGAACTCAAATAAATGTTGTCACCTAATTTTTTTTTAGGCTAGAATTACTTTTAAAAAAGCCATAATTTTTGAAGGTTAACAACAGAAGATTTTTACACAGGAAGAAAATGTTTGCTTTATCTAAATTCTTTGAGCCAAATGTCCAGCTTTTAGTGTTGTTTCCATAAAAGCTAGAATTAGCAAGCTGCTCCAGTCACTATAAAAATTATTTGCTGACTAAACTTGACTCAGTCTAGTCTACCTGTTGCTTTGACCGAGTTAAGTTAAATCAACTATACCTGTCGAGTTGATAACACTTGATACTTGATAGGTATCTTTGTTTTAACCAAACTTAGTCAAAGCAACAGGTACACTAGACTGAGTCAAGTTTAGTCGGCAAATGGGTTTTTACATAGCTGCTGTAAGGATTTTGAGAAGTAGCAGCTAGCATTAGCATTGGAACATGCTGAAATGTTAATTGAAGTTAAAAAAATAAACAGTTGGCATGTTAGCACTGCTACAGAAAGTATGAAAAGTATCAGTTTCAAATTCAAATGAATCATTACTTCCAGTTGTGGCATTATTGATCGTTATCCTATTTCATACGTCCCTATTTCATACAAATTATGAATATGATGAAACAGAATTACATGATTTTCGACAGAAAGATTTGATGATGCTTGTTCTTCAGATAAGAGTCACACCTTTTAACCCCAAAGCAGCAGGGGAACTTGCCTAAGAAACAGCGTGACTCCTTGGTCCACCATTGTGCGTTCAGGCTCAGTGGTAGCCACCTTCTGTTCTGGCTGATGGGTCGTATTAATCTCCAGCACTTCCATTGCTGCATTTGCCTTAGAGGTGCACAAGCAGATTCAGGCCAAGCAGTTGCAGATTATGCAAGAGACCCACTCCTTCACTGGCTCCAGGGATGGGTGCTAATTGCCAGCATGTCCAGCTGGTTTCTGACACGTCGATGAGGATCAACATGTGAATGCTGTAGTTGTTTCATGTAGGACAGCTCTGAGCCATGCCAGGGTTTACAACGCATGCTGTGCCTCCCCTCATTCATCTGCCACAAACATACAAGCTGGCATTCACAAAGGCAATGAGATTTTGTGTTTGAAACTTAAATATGTGGCTTAGAAATTGAAGCGTATAAGAAATGTGTTTAAAATTACCCTTTGAATCTGTTGAGACACATTCCTGCCTCCCATTGGAATTTCCCTCTTAACAAACACGCTCCTTTAATGCAAGTTTTGAGCTGTCATAAAGCTATAAATAACTTGGTTTTTTTTCAGGTTCATAGAGAAATGGCTGTATTGCTTGATTTAACTATATTTTTATTTTTAGATATTTTTTAAGTGATTAGATAAAGTATAGTCCACACAAGAACTATTTTCAACACATTTTATGCTTTATACAAGATGTCATGTGTATGGAGCTTTAGGCAGTGTGCTGATATCAGGAAAGGTCCCATGTTCTGAGAATCTGTATACGTAAAATAAATCACATTTGCAGACGTAACCTCTTCAAACAAGTGTTGCAAGGTTACGTCTTTGTCTACTGTGGAGGTACGATCTGCCCCCTGGCCCTCTAGTGTCAGCACTATATAACATTAGCAACATAGTTGTGTGCTGTCAAGGGAAAATATAAGTTGGCCAGTCAGCTTAATAGATAAGGACAAAGATTGCAACCAACATGCCAAGAGACACATTTTAAAGGACTGTTGTTTGTTATAATGCAATTTTCAATAAGCTGCAGGCTTTTTATGTCCATTTTAATTCCCCCCCCCAAATGTAAACCTCTACTGCTTTAGATTTTATTAAAATTAAGTTCTATTGGGACAATTTTCATTGTTTGAACATTGCAGCTTGCAGCAAAGTAAGTAAATGCAAGTTAAGAACGTTTATTTGTACGGTGCCATTCGTACAAAATGTAATTTAAAGTACTTTAGAGGAAAACAAAGGAGAAGAGGTAAGGACATTTACATTCAAATCAAGAGATATGTTAATAATAATAACGTGCAAGCATTTGACACAAAAAGCTACGCAGATAAGACACGATTGAACTGATAAAGTACATTCTGACCGTTATCGGTGAGCTGGAGTAAAAAGTAGTGTTGCACCGATGCCATTTTTTTGGCCCCGATACCGATACCCGATACCTGGCTGTGCAGTATTGGCCGATACCGATACCATCTGTTTGAAATTGATGTGTGAGTGTATTTATGAAGAACTGCATACTACTTAGGGTAGGAAAACTTTTTATTGCCTACCTGGAATGGGTGACAATAGTTCAATAAACTTTTGGCTCTCAAAAGCCACAATAGTGCAACATTCGTATAATGATAACATGTAAAAAAAAAAAAAAAAGAAAAGAAATTATAACATGTATAATAGTAGTGCAACAGTATGACAGTAAAATTACATTAATAATTGAATAATCTCTTTTAAACCCTGAGTTTTAGCTCTCAAATGCCAAAATAGTGCAACTTTCATGAACTTATATAACATGTATAATACTAGTCGGGAGAGAGAAGGCTGCGTTCAAGTGACATACAAACATCAAAATGGTATCGGTGCCCTATTTGTTGGTACTGGCCGATACCGATACCACCATTTTAGTGCTGGATAGGAGCTCCGTCCGATACTGGTATCGGTATCGGTGCAACACTAGTAAAAAGTAATGTTTTCCGTTTTGATGTAAATGAGGCAACAGTTTCTGCACATCTTAGGTTTTCAGGGAGCTTGTTCTAGAGCTTAGAAATGCTGCTTACCTTTGTTTACTTCTGGTGCTGGGAAGTGAACATGCCACTGATGACCTAAGGGATCTTCATGGTTCACACCTGACAAGCAACTCTGAAATGCATTTAGGTTCAAGAACATTGAGTGCTTTATAGACCAACAACAAGATTTTGAAATATATCCTTACAAACAGGGAGCCAGCACTGTGATTTATGGAAATTATGAAATATGGTCAATTTTCCTGGTATTGGTTAGGTGACAATGACAACGCTTTGAACAAAATATAGCTTCCCTGGAGAGAATGGCCTTCCATAATTTCTCAGACAGTCCATTAACTCATCCAGGAGATCAGAAAGGAACCAAGACAACCATCTAAAGCCCTGCTGGGATCATCTGGTTTAGTTAAACTCTGTGTTCATGATTCAACGATAAGAAAGAGAGGAAAGGAAGTGGCATCTGTGGGAGATTTTCAAGACGAAAACCACTGCTAACCAAAAAGAACACAAAGACCTATCCAAAACTTAATGATTCCCAGGACTTTTACGAAAATGTCCCTTGTACTGAAAAGACAAAATCTGAACACTTCCGAAAGTTTACGTCCTATTACATCTAAATCTTACACAGGATATCGGGACAACAGCATCATGTTGACAGTTCCACTCCTGGGCTAACCGTCTCCAAAATAAAGGTTTTGAAATGGCTTAGTCAAAGGAAGAGTTATATGCATAGCTCTAAAGATGTAAGCCATTTAAAACATTTTACCTGTGGTGTGAAGTGGTTGAGAATCTGTGGGCAATCCACTGAAGAAGTAGTTTTTTTTTATCAAAAATGAGTGTTCATAAATTGCCTTTGAAATAATCTTCCTCTAATATGTTCTGTAATTACGGGTTATTGTGGGATCTCAAAGGCAGTTTGATTTCTGCCGTTTCCAGGGCCAATTTAAAGTGATCTGCGAAAAGAGAAGTAGAAGTGTCTTGCTATGCTCTAAGGTCAGAAACTCAAGATGTTCAACCTACTCGGACAGATTTAGGTTAAAAATCATTGTTCTAGTTTATCTGTATCGTGTCAAGTAAACCAAAGATAACAACGCTCTGACAGAATCCCACATAGTGAGAAGGTAAAGCACAAGAGTTGCAGTCAGTATACACAGTTGCACGATGTGATTAGAGCAACTATTGTATGTAGACCTAGATTCCATGGATTCATTATATATAATTCCCCTTTTTTGCTGTCAGAACATGCTTTTTGCTGTTGCGCAATCCCCATACAGTATACCTTCAGTGCCTTAAGGAGGGAGCAGAATGTACAGCATGTATGTGCCCAGAGAAGGAAAAGAAACACCGAGCAGCCATCTCACACAGATTGTGCACGCTGCTCTCGTTTTTCAGGTCGGGACGCCGGAGCCGACGGACTGATTTGCTGCGCACTCAAACACTCTGACTTATTCCTGAACTGCTGGAATACTAGAGCAGGGGTTGTTATGTGAAGACCCAGGACAACAGGGTCAGGACCCAGTTTGGATTCCTGGTTACTCAACTGGTGCTGGTCTGGACTGTCTATGAAATGAGAATAGCCTGTACAACACTTTATCATATGCAGCCAAACTGAGCAAATCGTCCTCCTGTAAAAAAGAAACATACGTCATAATTAGGCAGTACTATGTGGGAATGACTTGCAAAATTAGCTCATATTTTATAACCAGCAGTTCAGTACATTTTCCCCCCTGTGGTTTTGGAATGAATGAAAGCACATTAAATAATTTTTTTAGACTTAAACTTTTTTGTCACATAAATTATTTAAAAAAAAAATCTGTTATATGGCAAAAAAAAACAACAAACAAACAGTAATCTAAAAAAAATGTTGATAGAAAGGAATCTAAATAATTGAGGACACTAATTTATTGGGAAAAGTTTTGACTTTTCTACTGTTTTATTAGAGGATTACTTTGATAAGAACAACTATTGCTCTCAAATTATACGTGTTTTCTTTGAAAGGAGCTTCTTCATTTCATTTAAAATAAAATAAAATGCAACACGTAACAACAAGATAGTGAACCATAATGATAAAATAAAATAAACATTGATGTCTGATAGACTAAAACGGCATATTTGGGTTCCAACTGGCGCTGTTGAACAACACGACGCCATTAAATTGGAAATGACAACACTACTTCCGCTTTGGACTTTCGGAATTGTAGTCCCAACGCTAGTTGCGTTTCAATCCCATTATAAATAAAATATCCGCGTTCTTTATGAAACAATTTTTTTCTACTGATAAGTTTCTACTATTTACAGCGTAAATTCCTTCATGGCGTAACATCTGTATTAATTTTTACTGGTATATTTAAAATTACTATTTTAATAAGTTATTAACTATATATATATATATATATATGTATATATATATATAGTTAATAACTTATTATGTATAGGTGTGTGTGTGCTAGAGACAAATGTTGCAGAACTTGAGTATTTTTTTTTTTATTAGTCTGTCACATAAACTCTTAAAGAAGTTTGTTGAAGACTATGGTTGTGACGTTTGTGGCGAGGTGCTGAAATATACAGCAATTCTTTAAAATATGTCGATGTTTTAGCGGTTAGCAGCAGTTTTTATTAGTTGCGAAATGTTTTTTTCAATTTTGGCGATTTATTTTGAAAGGGAGAAGTGTTTCCTCCGGGCACGCGGTCGGAACTTGACGCGTCACCTCCGTGTGAAAACCCAGCCATTGCCTGGACTAGTCATCGCCAGAGAGGACCCCAGAGAAGACGGAGCCGCCGCGGAGCAGCTTTGAACGGGGAGCAGCGCCTCATCACCGCGGATTTATTGCATCACACGCGCCTTAAAGCAAGGAGCAAAGCGGCGGTAGCAGAAGCGGACCGGACTTCCATGCAGCTCGTGGTTTAGCATCTTTGAGGAAAGCAGCTTTATTTATTTTTTCTTTTGGAGGTGGGGTGCCTGGACCCGAACGCAGATAACCCCCAAAAAGTAGCACCGGAGCGGCCGCTGCATCGGCGAGCGAAACTTGGCACCTCTGCGCGGCGCGCGGCGTCTTGTCAGTCGGCTTCGGCTTGCTGCACGTACCGCTGGCAGAGAGCTCCTTTTTTTAAGAAAAAAAAAAGGGGGGTTCATGTTTTTGTAATTTCTCCATCTTTGTGTGTGTTCTGCTTCTGCAACCAACTGTGGCTTTAACGTGACGCACCGTGCTGACATCTGTGCGGAGCGTCGGAGAGGACTCCCACTGCAGAGGAGTTCAAAAAAAAAAAAAAGGCTCGACCATTCAAGTTTCCCCCCCTCCTCCTCCGGTCATACTCCAGCGGTGCCAGCGCGACCCACACCAATGTGATAGGTATGGGTTCGTTGGGTTTTATGTCGGTCGGTCGGAACCGGCCAGGCGCTGTTTACGTCTGGCTCGAGTCTGCGTGTGGGTAAAGTTAGCAGCCGAGGCTGCTTTGTGAGTTCCTCAACAGGCTGCGGTGCTGCATCACTTCCAGCACATCTATCAGCTGCGTTCAATGTCATTTTACCGATGCATGCAAAAAACACTTCTGAAATCTCCCACTAGTTTAGTTTTGCGACCTCCCTCTGGTCGCAGTTTTTAATTACGAGGTGCATGTGGTTCATCCGACTCTCTCTGCCATTGTTGCTGATTGCGCTGTTGATTCCTTTTCATTACATCCTGATGCTGCCACCAAATAAAATCCCGTTTTCTATAAGCCAGTGAACCAGCTTTCACCCACTGAGAGTCTCAGGATAAATGCACCGATCCAGCATCTCTTTGGCCTTTACCGATTTTTCTTTCCTGCCAGCTTTGAGTTGTTTTTTTTAATGTTTTCGTGCCTCAGCACTGGAACACACAGAAGGGATTTTAATGCTCTGCTTTCCTCTTTTTATAGAGGTACTAGATTTGAATCTTGCAGTGAACGAAGAAATTAGATTGTTAATCTATTTACTGATAGAAAATGATGAGAGTTCTTAGTTTTGCTGCGTTTAATGAGTTGGTCAGTGAGAGAGTGATTGGTTTCGTCCAACTTTCCTGTGATCAGCAGGTCAGATGCTGAGAAATATGAACTTCCACTATTTTCTTTGTGTATTACAATCAGACACCGGTTGGAGACATATGGTTTGATTCATAAATGATTTTCAGTTTGGTTAAAAACGAATGGCTCTATTAAACACCCTAACTTGTTGTTAGCACTAAAGTATTGTTTTTTTTTCTTTTTATGCATCACCTTTTGAAGGGGAAAAAAACAATCTGAATTGGTCAAAATCAAAATTGGCAGCTAAAAAAAACTGCACATTAAAAATTGGTCTGATCGGTGCGCCCGCAAAAAGACGGCTGTTCCATCCAATTAAGAAATTGAAACCATAACGTGAAAGTAGTTTGCGAGTTTTGAAGCTAAAGCTTTTTAAAACCTTAACAGTGCGTGCATAGTGCATACATAACCAGCCCGCGTCGGCTTCCTTCTAGTTCTTGTGAAATATCTGCAGATCAAAGCAACCGGTTCCTCGCCGCTGCGCCGTCCTCGTAGTACCGTGATGTCATGTGTTTATCCGCGGCGAGTGTTTAGTGAGTCAGATTTAACGTCGTCCCAAATCCGACAGCGAGCAGGAGCCCAGGAGCTGCTCTGCTGGTCGGGCCGCGGCGCACAGACGAACCGGGGCACCAGGAGAGCAGCTGTCCACTCCCAGAGTGCTAGACGGCTGCCCTTGTTTTTCTCCGATCGAGGCGAAACGCTCTCCGCTAGTGCCCTTCAGTGAGATCAGCTCTCTCATTCGTGAGTTGTCTGTCTACTCAGCCTGTCTGTGTCGTCTCCTTCTGGGGGGGGATTACCTCACCTCGTCCGCGTGGGAGCCATTCACGGGAGCGCACCGTGCGGCACCCTGGGACTTGAGACATCTGGCTGAATAAAATTACCTCTCTTAACCTCCGGGGCGGCCTTGTCCAATCCGCGGTATTATGCCTCGCTGATTTGCAAACCTGCTCATTACACGTGTTCCTGACCAGCACGAGCAAGCCGGGGGGGGATTGGACCTGCTGGCCTTAAACGCATCTCTATCAGCTGAAAGATGCGATGTCGCCTCGATGGGCCGACTTCTGAGCAGCATGTTTTAAATTTAGCTCTCTAAAATCGGACATGCTTGTGCCTTTTTTTCCCCCTTTTTTTATGACATAAAACTCTTCTTGATTCGGTAAACAAGAGCGGTTTGTCGAGCTGTTAACTTTACTCACATTCGTGGAGGACTGGTTCGATCGCGGATGAGTAATTGGGAAACATGTCCAGAGAGTTCCCTCATCGCAAACCAGAAGCAGCTGCTGTTCCTGTGCGCCGGCGTTGATACGAGCAGAAGTTATCTGAAGGCTGTTCTGTAAGGCTACTGGGAAACTCACTCGGCATATTCCCTTACCCCTCGCGCTTTCTGTAATTCAGTATGCTGAGTAATATATCGAGCGCGCTATCCTCACTTTTGCATTGTGAGTGTCTCTCCCCCCACCTACCCAACACACACACACACACGTTAAGCTGCTGAGTTGCTACAGGCTGGCCTAACCTTGAGGTCAGTCAGGCTGCTGCTGTGTCTTTGGGCTAAATTTAGAACATGGAGCAATTAGGCACACACTAGTCCACATCACTCTAATGCACTAACAGCGCTTGGGATGCACATCATCTCTTTACATGATGGAACCACTCTATCATACTGCTCAAATTTCCTGATTTGCTTTATGTTAGTTGTATGGATTTCAAGTCTCTCTGTAACGACAACCACGTTACAATAAGCTTTATAATTACTGACCAAATGTTTTGTGTGGAAGGAACCCTTTTTTTGTGATGATCACAAACATTATCATTAAGTTCTTCCTCGCCTTAATCCAGGTTAAAGGTGTTTAAGAAGCCTTAAAATAAATGCATCTTTTTATTGCAGCTCAATATTGACACAAATGGAAAAAAATCCAACTTTTACTTTAAGCAATTTTGGGGAAAAACATCACATTAAGAAATAAGTTTTTCATCAAATCCCATGTACCATAAATAGTACTGCTGTACCTATAAAAAAAAAATTGAAGTTGAATTAGATCAAAATTAGATCAGGAAATACATTGATTGGAAGTACCAAAAAAAAGGGCAACAAAATCTTTATAAATACACATTTAGAATGTGAGGGAATGAAGCTCAATGCTTAACAAAAATAACGACAAGGTTGTAAAGAAGAAACTAAAAACCAAAACCATGTTTATAATTGTCTCAAGGACTCTAGAGTGGTGAAATATCCATCTTCTGTCCTCCGTGAAGAACCTCGCTCTCTTCAGATCAAGAGTTTCCGCCCACACATAAATCCAAGGAGGGGACCGCGTTTGTTTCCCCATCAGCGGATTCATCGTCCTATCAGTCGGAAAGCCCAAACAGTCTTGAAAAATTTGAACTTGGAAATCCCCGACCTCCTGTTTCAGTGTTGTATAAATACGAGACGAGAAAGTGGCCCGTTTCTTTTAATCCGTTCTCCTAATCCGTCCCTGTTAGAAAAATTGTAGCAAAGAGTGACGGCAGGTCTCCGTTCTTCACGCCTACCGATCGTTTGGGAAGCATGTCAGGGGAAAAAAAGTTTCTATGCCACCGTCACAAACAAACTATTAGTGTTTGAACGACAGCACTGGGCAAAAAATGCCTAAAGGTTAATGTTAGAACATTATTCAGTCACTTAATCTGGATTACTGCAAATTATTTAAAGGCTTTTATACTCTTCTTTCCTGGGGATGCCAATAAGCTTTAGATCTGTTGATCAATCAGGTGGTAAATTTCATTTATTTATTTATTTTGTCTCTGTTTTTGACTTTCAGTTACAAAGACTCGAGCAGACCAAGCCGGGCCAGGCCGGGCCAGGCCAGGCCGTGCCGTACCAGACGGGTCGGCTACCTCAGCTGTCAGCTGGGAGAGGGCACATCCTCGTCGCCGCCCACCATTCAAGGTTTAAAGAGATTCCTTTGTGGCCGTCGGCATCTCATCAGTTTCCGGTTCTTCTATGTTGTGGTGGGCCCTGTCTGGATGTCAGCAGCAGGATGGATTCTGGGCTTGATCTGACCGTTCACGCCTCACCGCAGCGTTGGCCGCGCTCCCTCTCCGACCGCCTGTCGTCCCTCTCCTCCCCGGTCTTTAAGCCCCCTCTTCTCACCTGGGGCCTCCCTCTGCGCTGCAGGGAAGGGCCTTATAGGAACTGTAGCGTGTCTTGTTAAAGCAGCCAGGAAGCAGAGCTGATAAGTCCTTACAAACTTTTACACAGAACAAGGGGTTGCTGTGTTCAGTTTTCTGATACGACCAGTTGCCTTTTTTTTTTTTTTTTTTTAACCATCTTTCAAGTTGAGTTCTGAAGTTTACGCCGGTAGCTCTGTCTTATTCCTCGCTTCTTACGCAAAAAAAAAAAAAAATCCTTATTTATGTTCGCTTTTTCGTCCTTCGTGGTCTGAGCCCGCGCGGAAGAATGTCCGAAAGTAGCAGCAAAGCGGTGAAATTCCTCGCCCCGCTTCCCCCGGCGTCCTCCGACTCCCCCTGCCCGTCGCCTCAAACCCCCCACAAGAATGTGAACGGCTCGGCCAGTTCAGACTCGCACGTCGTGGAGAAGATCGGCGAGGAGCAGCCCGAGGTGCGGCGGCGGCGCCACACCATGGAGAGGGACTCCAAGGCAGCCGAGCACCGCTTCTTCCGCCGCAGCGTCATCTGCGACTCCAACGCCACCGCTTTGGACCTGCCCAGCAAAGCCGCCGTGCTGCTCACCTCACCCCCAGACTGTGAAGGGCCCCCCCTCTTTATATCCACGCAGAGCCTCAGGCCTGAGGAACAAGAGCCAGAAGGTGAGAGCACAAGAGGGTCCTATCTGCAAAGCACCAGCCTTCAGCCTTACTCTACCCTCGGCGGGGCGGTTACACCGGGACACGTACAGCGTGCTGAGGGAGATTTGGATCTGAACGTTGTCACTGTGGCTGTTCCCCCGAGTAGTAGTGCTAATTATGGCGCCGCGGGGCCAACGACGGAGCAGATCCCGACAGCATTGGATGTTACGGCGGTAGGCAAGCAGCCCGTCACGCTGTGCTCCAGAGGGATCCAGGAATCACAGCAGGTGGCAAAAGGCGAAAAGGCGGACGAGGCCGCACTCGAGGGGGGCGTTGGCCCCCTGACCGAGGAGAAGGACCGGGAGAAGGAGGAGGAGAGGGGCCAGGCGAAGGCCCGGGCGGAGCAGAGGGAGGCCGAGAAACGGGTGCAAGACGACATCGAGGAGGCCGAGACCAAAGCCGTGGGGACTTCGCCGGACGGACGCTTCCTGAAATTCGACATCGAAATCGGCAGAGGGTCTTTCAAGACCGTCTACAAGGGACTCGACACGGAGACCACGGTGGAGGTGGCCTGGTGTGAGCTGCAGGTAAGCCTCGCCTCTGAAAACTGTCACTGTAGCCTTTTTTTCTAAGTCTGAAACCATCTAAATGTTCCCTCCTCTGCCTTTGCACGACCAGTTTTGACTTTCATGCAGCGAGTGCTTCCTGATCAGATGTTTCTGACCCAGATGTTTCGGTTCACGACGAGAGATCCGTCTGATAACGGAACATAAATGGTGGCGATTACATCTTGGTTGATGCAGTTAGCGTTTTTCAGGGTTTTTAGATCAACCATAAGAGGACAAGAGCTTCTGTGAGCTGCGAAAGTGTTCTTATCTGTTGAGCTCTTCACATTTTGTGACGCAACTACACAATTCAGCGTATCTCATTGTTCTATTTGGTTGACCCACACGCACCGCGAAGAGGAAGGATGAACTGCTTTAGAAATATGATTACAAATTAATATCACAGTATACCAGTTTGGATAAACTACTCCCACACGGTGGTGGCAGCATCATGCTGTGGGGATGCTTTTCTTCAGCAGGGACAGGGAGGCAGGTTCAGAGTTGATGGGAAGCTGTATGAGGCTAAATACAGGGCAGTACTGAAGAAAACCTGTTAGAGAGGCTGCAGAAGAGTTAAGACTGGCAAAGACTAACTGGCAAAAAAACAAAAAACGTCAGTGTCTGGTTGTGCCATGGTGATAAAGACGAGGATCAGTTTTGTTGATTTTTCTCATGGGTTCCATCAGCAACCTTTTTTCTTTTAATCCTCCAGGCAAAAATAAGACAAACTATGTATATAAAAAAACTCTTTGAAAAAGAGGACAATAAAGAATTCCTTTATTGTCCTGCAATGGGGAAATTCAGGTGTGACAATGGCATACACGCAGACAGTTCCATTCAGTTATTAGCAATCATAGTAATTATAATAATCAGAATAATACAGACAAGACTAGTTTGCTGGAAGTGAGATCAAATCTAATCAGATCTAATTTTAGTCCAGAGGAAGATGTGGGACAAATCGTAAAATTAGCCAGCGAGATTGCATCTTTGTATACAGGGTTTTTAGGTTGGGTTTGTTTTTTTTCCAGATATGTGTGGTTTTTGAGACTAAATGCTGTAATTTCAGTGTGGATATTCACTCAGGGTAAGTGAATGCCTCCGCTTTATAATCACAAGCTGCTTTCTTTTTGTCTATCAGCTACATCTCAATAAAAAATGTTAAAGTTTGTGGTTGCAATGTGGGAAAAAGTCTTAGGAGCATTTTTTTTTTTTTTACAAGGCAAAATGTGTGTAGGTCTGCTATGTTTTAACAGGTTCGCTAGTTGCAGAATTACTGCGTCTCTTCCTCGGTGCTGCAGCTGAAACGTTTCTTTTCGTCTTACTCATGGTTTGGAGGATGTGCCCTCAGAGTCTCAGCTGCGACTAGTTGATTTCTTTTTTTTTTTTTGGTCGTTAGTTTTGGTGAACGGAAGTTGAGGTGCAACGCACAACCACGATCACAAGTTTCATGATTGCGTTCTGAAAGGTTTCCAAACGATAGGTGGGCTTGAGTTCCTGATCGTGCCAGGTAATTACTCAACAAAATGTGCTTGACTTGTCTTAAACCTCCTCGGGTGAAGACGGGCAGCTGGGAAGCGTCCACCCCGCCGTCACTCCTGTTGCAGGTGAACGGCACTGGTGTGTGTTTAAATGCCGAGGCAGGGCAGGCCTTTTTTTTGGCTGTTGTTTAGAAGCAGGACCGGCGGCGTGTTCAGCAATCGGAGGAGTAGAATAACAGCGTCTACCAGTCATATGACATTCAGACCGAGCTGAGGTTTTAGCAGGAGAAAGAAAACACACTGACATGCACTCACGTGGACCTGCTTGTTGCCATGCCAAGGCAACAAACATACAGGACTTTAAACAAAGCTGTAGCCCATGTCAATCCTTAATAAACACCCAGTTTCCATCTACCTTATTACAGATGAATTAAAACCAGAAAGTCAGAAAATTGCCCTGTTTTGAAGTTTTGATTTGCTTTATTTGTGGGGAGCACGTGCTTGTTTTGCTGTCATCTCCATCACAAGATCCTCGGCAAGTCTTCCAGAATCCCAGGGGCTCAAATGAGCTTTGCCTGATGTGCCGCGTCAAGGAGATGCTGGTTTGTTTGTCAGAAAACAAATGTCCAACCCTGGCTGAGCTTTTCTGTCACACATCTCTCATTTTCTTTCTCTGTGTGCGTCAGCTTCTTGGGGAAAATGTGGAGACCAGGTGATCGTGTGTTGTGCAATACATCGCTATACTGTCATGATTTGGGTTTTGTTTGGTTTATGTTTATCATTTGATCAGCTAGTCTTGTCTTCCACCTCAGGTTTTGTTTCTGTTCTGTCTGGTTTTAGAGTCTTCAGCTTCTGTACTGTTTTAATTTATCCGGTCTTTGTATTTAGTTCTGATCTCCCTTCGGTGCTCTGTGAAGTCTTAGTTTATCTTCTATCTTAGGTTTGTTCTTCATGGTTATTTATGTTCTAGGGTTGGTCTAGTGTCTGTTCCTAAATTGGCCAGGAGAAAGACCCTGGCCAATTTAGGAACAGACACTAGACTAGCTGATCAAATGATAAACATAAACCAAACAAAACCCAAATCATGACATATACAGTCATATTCAGTCATTTAGAAGTAGGATTTCTAGGAGGCTTTATCAGAATAAAAGCATCTTAAAAAAAACAACTTTTAAGCAAGTGTTTAACATTATTTTTTATTAAGTGCCCATTTCTGCATTAAATTGTTGCATTTTTAATAGGTCTGAAGCAATATAGTATGTTTTTATTAGCTGGTGGTGGAAGAAATGGTAAGAAATTAAGGCTTTAAGACATCATTAGTCTATATAATGTGTTTCTCTTAGTGAATTGAGTTACTGAAAGAAATAAACATTTCAAATATATTCTAATTCACTGAGTATGGCTGTATAGTTTTCGGCTCCCCTTACATTTTTTTTCTTTCAAATGAGCATGACTTTCAAAGTATTTATTCATATATTTTTTTCAAAAAGTTTGTCTTTGTCTTCTGATTGCTGTATGTTGCACATCACAATCAGAATCAGAAATACTTTAATAATCCCAGAGGGAAATTACTGTTTCAGTACAACCGCCATCACATACAAACACAAACATGTAAATCCTTTCAGACAGAAATCTGGTTGTTATGGCTTCGTCAAAGAATCCTGGGAAAGAAATTTGTGTTTGAACTACAAGAATTGTCAGAAAATGTACAAAAGCAAAAAAAGAAAGTTCCAGGAGATAAATTAGGTGTAAAAGAAATACCTTTAGACAGCAAATTCTGTTAATCATCAATAAAAAAGTCAGGTGCATAAAATGCTAAATGCCAGGACTAACTTGTCATGCATAAGCTGGCCATCTCCATTGCATGAACTTTTAGGTTTTGGAACGATTGCCATTTGCATGCCTCAAAACTATTTTTTTATTACTTTTCATACATAAACACAGAATTTGTTAGACAGATGAACAAAACATGTTAAAACAGAAATTAGATGTAAAATGAGTGCTATGCAGCAGGAGTTTAACCATGCACTAGAAGACAAATGGACAATTGAAATATTGTACGTCAGACAAATGGTGTCTTCAAATGTGTGATGTTTTTAGAAATTCAGGATGAGCCCTCAGACACCTGGACATCCTGCAGAATTTTGTTCATAACCACACAGGCCTCTGCCGTGTGCGTCGTACCTCCAGTAGAACCGGGGCAGATCCATCTCCCTTTGATCACCCCTTAGACAGCGTGGGTCCTGCTCCAAAGCGCGCATCACCAATCAGTCACCTGCTGAGAGATCAGTGGCCAGCAGGAAGAGCACCTGTTGTGGGACCTCAGGGTTTCTGTCCTTAAATGCATAATGTTCAGCAGGATTGGATGGTGGGATCGACCCATAGCTTTTTATTTAAGAAAAAAAATTTGATCCTAAAAAGGAAAAACCTCTCTCGCCTGGGGTCACATTGAGGTCGCTTACTGCAGAGATTTGATGACTGTCCTAGCTTCTAATAAGTCTGTAAATTCAAACGCCTAACCTATCAAGATGTAGACAGATTATTCTATTACGTTCTGTCATCTTTTTGGTGCACTTGTATGGAAAGCAGTCACAATTATGGAGATATCAAATTAACGTTTATGTTTCCCTCTGTGGTAGTTGTCATGGTCTTGTAGCGTTTAATGTTTGGTGCAAAAGGTCAGCAGTTAATCACCCAGAGCATCGTTTCATGCTCCCAGGGGTCACTCCTATACATCTTTGAGGTTACTTTTTCAGCCTTTTGAGATTGTTGTGTTTACGGGGTACTTTCCTAGAACTTTCAAGGAACTTAATGGTTATTTACCAGGAACATAAAAGGCTCTTTGCTGTAATTTACCAGCTACATTTACTGAAGTTGCCAGGTACTTTTCTTTAACGTAAATAAATTACTTTCCGGATCTTAGAGGTTACTTTCCAAAACTTACCAAGGGTGACATGCGACATGTTTAGCAGGTTGATTTCCTGGACCCTATTTGGTATTTTTAAGGAAAGTACCTTCTAGTAAGTACCATCTACTAAGTAACCACTAAGTTCTGGAAAAGTAACCAGTAACTTCTGGGAAGGTTTGCGCTAAAGTGCTGAAAGTATCAAATATGTTCAGGTAAGTAACTTTTTGAGTTGTGGTAAACTATGAACACTTCTAATAATCGTGAAAGTCACTGTTTCTGGCAGGTACAAATTGTATTATGTAATTATCTATGTTTCATATTTCATAAAGTCTACACTAATTTAAACTTATGTAACCAATGCAGGACCTGGTGTAACTTTGAGCTATTCTGCCCTGATGTCTAAATTAATGACTATTAGCATTGTAATGACAACTTTAAGTGATGGGAGAGGGGAAAAAAACAAAATATCTAGTTTCTTAAAAGCTAAACTGAAGGAATTAAGGGATGACACAACAGTTGTGCACAGCACTTTAAAAAGTATAATTTGACTTCACTACTTGGGTTACACAAAGTTAACATTTGTGGTTGGCTGTCTAAGTGCTCGCAGGAACAAACAGTTTTCCACACTGCCCTCCTATAATCCCCCTTTAGTGCGTTTCTGTCAAAGATGACAGAGCAACTGTTGACATGTGGCAGAAAGCTGAGACCAAAGTTACATACTTGCGCACACACCCACCCTCCAACCAATCGCATTGGGCATGCCAACTGGAGATCTTTGAGGGCTACGATCACCTGGTGCTGGCTGGATTTTTGAACGTGCATATGTTCTAAGTCCTGCACGTGTTGGTGTTTGTGATTGATGGTCAGATTGAATAATACAGGTTAGCTTCTGTCACCCAGGAGACGGCTGGATGGAGGGGGAACATAGCCGGAGGGTAGCTGACAGTTTGCTTAAGCTTTAAGCAAACTCTGATGATGAATAGACGGTGGGAGTGGTGAGGAGGAGGAAGGTCACCCAGTAGCTTATCTTTACAGGCCTCGTTAGTTTGGATGGGAGCGGGAAGGCAGAGACAGGTGACCTGGGATGAAAAGGATCCCTTAAAATGTTTTATCCGGGGAGTTTTAAATGATGTGTGTTTCTTCTAGTTTCCAAGGCTACTGTCAATTTCTTGGAGTCGGATAGATAAGAAAAGCCTCTGGACGGCAATGTTGTAGTTTAAGTCTATGGCAATATAATATTTTTTGTGACTGCTGAGTTAGATTCCACCTATGGGTTCAACAGAGGGGGTTGAGTACACTGGACTGAATGAAATATAACAAACAAGAACTGATAGTTTTGCATGTTTTTGTTTGGCGGTTGGTCTGATAAATTGGGAAAGCTTCTGAGCGGCGGGTATGGGCAGTGAAAAGTAAACTTAAAATTGAGTAAATGAGGTGTTTTGGAGAAGGGAAAAGAGGGAAACATTGAGAACGGCTAAAGGACAAGGAGTGGGAGGATGATTGGGGGAAGGAATAATGGAGTGAAGATGAAAAAGAGGACTCCCCTGAAAGGAAGACCCATCATCAATAGAAAACGCTAAGATTTCTTTGAGAACCGCAGCAGCACACACCACCGATTAGCTTTCCCCCTGCTCACATGTTCACTTCATTTGGCCTATCGTAGCAATCATTTTACATAGCAGATTTCTGCGATTGATAGTTTAAGTCAAAATTTTACATACACCCATGTGCATGTCGATGCCAGCCCTTTTGAGCTTATTGGGTTATTGTCTGGCTTTTTCCTTTTTGCAGTTTGGAATTATATTGCAACAAAGAAATTCAGTTCAATTTAAAAGCAACAATGACTTAGTGCACAAGATTGAATGGTGCACATTTTTGTTTCAAATTCATAAAGGGTAAAAATTATACATGTACACAACCCAATTATTTTTTAGTAAATTGTTTTTTTTTTTAAAAAGTAGTAGGTCCACCCTATACTTTTTGCAGCCATTAACCAGCTGTTGGCATGATTCAGAAAATGTATTTAGTCGTGGTTCATTTAAATTAGTTAGGTTCCTAGCACAAACCTGGCTTTTAAACATTTAATTGTGTTTGGGCTCATTTGCTATGTTTCCACGAATCTGTCCTGCGACTTTACAGCGAACTTTCGCAAAAAGACAATTAGGTGTGAATTAGGTGTGAAGTATAATTTCGTTCGAAGTTGACGTTACGCATGGCTGTAATAAACAGGAAGTAGAGATTGCAAACTAGCATGGACCACACATCTGAATAAATCATTCCAGAAAACCTCTCCATTTTTCTAACTACTACTAGTTGTAATTGTTCTGTCATGTCAGCTAGTATAGTAGACAAAAAAATAGCTGATAAGTTGTGACTTAAATGTTTGCTATGTCAGAATGGCTCTTATTAGCAAATTTCTTTTTTGAAAAGGCCAAAACCCACCTCAAGCAAGTATAATTTGCTAAATTGAGGAAATAATTTTGAATTGTGCAGTTTCCATCAGCCATTTCTAATGTAATACTTCAAAATGTGCAGAAAAAAACAGTAGATGGAACCACAGCTACTGTCTATCTAGAGCACTCAGTTGTGTGAAGGTTTTAACCGGCTGGATGTCCATGTGAGTTACAGTTGAGATATTTAACATTAGTCCTCTCTCTACATTATATCTAATAACACAAGATAAGGTGGAGCTGACAGTTGGAGCAGAAAGAAGTAGGAACCCATAGCTGCTGTAGTTGATCGCTGCAGAAAGTATGGTGTAAAGTTACCAGAAAGGCAGAAATTGTACAGGGCTGCTAGTGAATGTGTTTGCACTGTAAAAAAAATAAAAATAGGCTGCATGCACCAGATCCATGTTTGTTTTGAAACATTTATTTTTGTTTAGAATGAGCCTTTACTTGTCCCTCTGTAGTTCAATTTTATTGTTTCGATATCAAATGACCAGGCAAATGGAAGCGCACACTGAAGATAAGCTATTATAATAAAACGCAATAACTGCATGACTGAATGAAAGGCAAACACTTCCATAAAGGATATTAACGCGTATGCTATTACTGTTATCTGTTATCTATCTGGTGATTTAATGTAAAGGGCTCGTCCAGGAGAAACATTTCTAAAAGACTAGACCACCATCTGCTGTTTCTTAGCTCATTCGTTTCTGTCGGAACGAGTGCAGGATTACGTGTGAATATTTTGATCCAGAAATTATTTATGAGTACACATGTATAAAAGAATGCAGCGCAGGATAAATCTGCTCAGATTACCCCAGGTCTGCAGAGCGCCGGGCGTTACGGATATCAGAGGTTCAGATTTCCTTGACAAAACGGCAAACTGCAGCAAAGTTAAACCTTTGGCAAAGGCTGCCTTGCCCTGTGAAGCTTGTGGAGTCGGCCTCCACTGAAAACACACAGACGTGCATCATAAAGGAATGGAAACTGTTTGCATTTAAGGGGTATTCTTGTAAATATTTTAAATGCCAGCTACAAATAACTTCCCTTTCCTTCTCACTATCTAAGAAAATGCCTTATATGTGCATGTAAACGAAGGTGTGTGTGCACAGTTGGGATTTGGCTCTCGCTGTGGGTTTATGTTTACTTACTGCTGCTGGCATTTTCCAATCATCGCCTTAATCATAAGTATAAGTCTCACTTGTGATCGATTTTAAAAGAACTTCCAGAATATAGGGACTCTTCTTGGACTTTTTAAGCATCAATACTAATTGCTGAGGTAATTTATGAGCCTGAAAAGAAAAACTAAAGCTGTGACGTCAGACTTCTCAGTGTGGAAACCCCCCGAACAGCTGCCCCGCAGTTGGTAAATGACTCGTACTTTTTAAAAGATTACCATCTAATAGTCATTACAAGTCAATTACGTTTTTATTTATATAGCCACAAACTACAACGCAAGTCATCCGGGGGTACAATAGGGTGGATGTGGGATGAATAACACACTTCAAGCGTCGTTGGTGTTCTCTAATAAATTCAACCGAATGCTACGTTTCAGCCAGCAGCGCCATTGTCTCTGCTGCCTCGTAAACTGCAGGAATGAAGGGGATCTGGGAGACTTTTCAGCACTAGCTGTCATTAATGGGAATGCAGCTGAAGCTTTGGCACACAATGCATTCCAACATCTTGGCGCTGGAACGTGAAGGCGCACGCGACGAGGACGTTTTTGCACGCATGAGCCGAGGCCACTATTTTTTTTATAAAAAATAATAATAATAATAATGATGCTTGGTACGTTGGAACCATGTCTGTTTGAGGTGAAGTTGATATTGGAGGTAGCCCTTCATCTTCAAAAACTCTCCGTGCTGTGTATTGGATTACAATAGAGGATGAACAAAAAAAACACAGCATGATGTTGCCGCCACTATGCTTGACAGTTAGTACAGTTCAATTCAATTTTATTCATATAGCGCCAATTCATGAAACATGTCATCTTGTTTTTTACAAAGTCAAAATCAGTCAGATTATACAGATTGGTCAAAAATTTCCTATATAAGGGAACCAGTTGATTGCTTCAAAGTCCCGATAAGCAGCATTCACTCCTGGAGAAGCGTAGAGCTACAGGGAGAGTCGTCTGCATTGTCCATGGCTTTGCAGCAATCCCTCATACTGAGCAAGCATGAAGCGACAGTGGAAAGAAAAACCACCCATTAGCGGGAAGGAAAAACCTCCAGCAGAACAAGCTGGAGGTTTCTACAAGCAATGTTCGATTTCTAATCCCACTTGGATACAGCTCTGATTTTTGGATAATCTGGTGACTAGCACAAAAAGAGGAAGCAAGGGGGAAAGAAAATCATCACAATGTTGATTTTTTTTTTTTTTTTTTTTTTTTTTTTTTTTTTTTTTTTTTTTTTTTTTTTCTCTTTACTACTTTTGGCTGTCATCCTGCTTTTGCTTGTTGCTTTTTATTGTCTTCTTTCAGTAAGCAGCTGTGGGTTGCAAAAAAAAAAAAAATAGAGGGAAAGAAAAGGGCAGGGAAGGTGGCACTTCCTCAAATGTAAACCATCCCAGTCCTCATCCACTCGTATTTCCTTCTGGTCTAATGTGTGTGTTTAAACTCCAGGGTTTCCCCCCTGACGTTGAGCGGAAAGGTCAGGCCACTCTGCCTTTTGGAACTTCATTAGTATCGATTACAGACTCGAATGGCCCAACCTTCAGGTTGTGTTGCGTCTTTAGCGAGGAGTAAAACCGTAATCATCAATCAAACAGCACAGAGGGTGAATTTGCGTTTTTTTTTATCATGCACATATTAATCAAACTCGATGACTATAAAGGCGTAACAACGTGAGCCAAGAGTGTTATGTAAGTGAACAGAAATGATTGAGCTTTAACTCCTCCCTGTCAGTGTTTATTCAGCAAAACAAGGATTCGTAAAGTCCGGACGTTTGGCCGCAACTGCGAAGCGGTGTGTGTGTGCGCTTGTGCGTTTCAGTTTGATGACGCCGCCGCCGCATTTTGACACCTTCTAAATAAAGTCATGCTGCAAATAAGAGGAGCTGAGAGATTGGAGGAGAGGGAGATGAAAGCTGCAGCAGGAAGTGGTCTGTGCCTCTCAGAATAACTGAACGCGTGCATTTAGCGATGTTGTTTGGGTGATTAGATCTTTGTTTAATTGGAAACGTGTGTGTGTGTGTGAGACGGATAGAAAGGCAGTGTGAGCTGACACATAATGTAGCTGTTTTGTGTGTGCGCGCGCGTACGATGGGGTTATTTGGGGACAGTGAATGCATCTGGCAGATGTTGGATGACTTCCTTTGTGAGACGTTTTTTTTTTATTCGCTGTCTTTTTCTTTTTTTTTTGCCTGTTCTTCATGTATATTTCCTTCTTTGTCTCAGTCTGGATCAATTCCTGTTTTTCTCATTACTTTTTCATCTTGACAGTGTAGTTCAGAGGCTGTGTAATGTATCTGGGTAACAAAGTAATGCATTTTCTTGGGAAAATTATTCGTGCCTCTGGATCAATACCATACATTATATTTATGAAGTGGGAAGGGCAAGACAAAGTTGTCAAAATTTTCTTTTATTTATTTTTTTTTACAAAGAAAAATCTGAACACTGCATTTATATTCAGTCCACCTGAGTCGATCTCTTGAAAACAACTTTCTGCTGCAACTACAGCTGTAGGCGATGCGTCTGCCGGCATTGCCTCATTTTCATTGCACCATAGATCAGCCTCAGTTGGAGGGATGGAGAGAGTCTGTGAACAGCCGTTTTAAAGTCCAGTCGCAGTTTCTCAATTTAATTTAGGTTTGGACTTTAACTAGACCATCCTAACACTTTGATCTAAACCAGAGGTCTTCAACCTCTGGCCCACTATCCTGCAGGTTTTAGGTGTTTCCCTGCCTCCACACACTTGACCTAAATAAATGCCTGATTAGCAGGCCTCTGCAGCCTTTGAGCTCATTTAATTCAGATGTGCTGGAGCAGAGACACATCTAACACATGCAGGATAGTGGGCCCTGTGGACCAGGGTTGAAGACCCATGATCTAAACCCTTTCCTTTATGTAGAAAAGCATCACACAGCACAATGCTGCGACCCACATATTTTGTCTTGGGGATGGTATGTTCTGGGTTTTCTGTTCTTCCCCTTGATTTCTGTCTCCCCTATATGGCTTTTGGGGAAACTGCAACGTTCTTTCAAAAATGGCTTTGTTTTCACCATTTTTCTATAAAGACCATGTTTCCGGAGCACGTAGCTAGGATTTGTCCCATCAGTAAATGCTTCCACCTGAGCTGTGGATCTTTGATCAACGCTGTCCTTACCCATCCATTTGGCTGGACAGCTAATGTCTCGATGGGTTTGCAGTTGTGCCATGCACATTTTTGAAGGATGATTTATTTAACAGGGCTCCATGCTTGGGTAAATTGGTTCATAACCTAATCCTGCTTTAAACTTCCCCCCGGTCTTCATGATGGTGTTTGGTCACTAATTCTCTTAACAAACGTCTGAGGCTGGATTGATACTGAGATTAATCCACAAAGTCTGGCTTTATTGGTGTATTAGTTGACCTTTTAATGTAATTCCGTTTTGTTTATGGGTATAAGAGTAACGTGACAGTACAACAGCATGCAACACTTCTCAGGTTTGATCATAGTCCTTCCACTTCTCAATTGTGCTTCATTATGTTGTCGGCTATACGTTAACATTCCTGTTAAATTTTATCAAAAATCTTCAAATATAATTTGTTTTTTTTTTTCATTTTTCCCCCCCCATATATTTTCTTCTAAACTTTTGCAAGGGACAGTTTCAAATCAGAAGAAAATTCTCCATTTTCCTTTTGTAAGTGCAGCCTGAATCTGAAAGTTCACACTGCGACCCAAAATTCTGCCTAAATGTGTTTTCTTGATTAGGGAAGAGGGGCGGAGTCTTGTGGTGTACGTGCATTGCCAGGACTTCTCTAAACAATAGTGCCATTGTGGGAGTAAGCACTTCCTGGAAACCCAGGGCCATGATTGGCTAACTGCTGCAGATCAGAAACAGGAGAGTAAGTCGCTTTATTTTTTAGCCTGAAATGACAAAATTCAGATCAGACTGAGGGTCTCCTGAAACTGCATAGAGTACAGAAGCTTTAGAGGTCACATCCTGCTCTTGAACTGTCTTGTAGCTGTTATCGAGTGATATTGAAACTGAGATAAAGTTCATAAGGGGTGTTTTACTTTTTCTGCACTCATTTTTTTTGGGGGGGGGGGGGGGGGTGACCCTTTATATCTCAACAAAACCTAATGTGGCCTGTTTAGCACGTGTTTATCAGCAAACTAAGCAAAAAAAAAAAAAAAAAAAAACTGCTTCCAACACGGCAACATTTCATTATCAACTGTTAACCGTTTTTTCTTTAGTTTATCAATGTCGTTTTTGTATTTATTACTCAATAATCTGTTGCATTTCTGTTAATGAGTAAGAAGTTTATTTCTTAGGTGGTGTGACTTCCTTTTTTTTTTTTTTTTTTTTGCACTGGGAATTATCCTTGCATAAATTGCCAGCCCGGTAAGAGAATAGGTTATTTGGTATAGGATTATAAAATTGGGATTTATGGTTATTGGGCTCTATAAACTAAAGGCACTGTTGTTTGATTAAAAAAATCAAATAATGCTTACAGCAGCCTTCCTCTGTTGCCTTATTTAAAGTTAAACAAAACATTTGCTTTGCTTCAGCCCCAGTTAAAGCTATGGGTTCTCTTTTAGTCATTTTTCTTCTGGGCCCTTAATAGAACGCCGTAGTAAGAACCCAGTTCCTCTATGTTTAGGTTCGTCTCTTGAACTCAGTCATTGATGGAGGTATTGTCACCCTTTGAGCTTTGTGCATTGGTCTCTTCTTTTTTTCCCATAGAAAGTATACAGTACATAGCCCAGTACTGGTGTGTTTAATTGAGTCCTTCCTGTAGAGAATAATTTCCAGATCTATTGCTGCCTTTAACTCTGCGGGATTTGCTGGTTTGCCTCACCAGGAATCAGGAAGTGAATGATGTACGTTGTCGTAAATCACAACCCTGTTCAGCTGGGGAATGGCTGAGAGTTCGAAGAGCAAATGACAGTTGTTAATAACGCGTTTTTAAAAAGGTCAAACAGAACGTGTGCGGTTTCAGATCGTGTCGGACCGAGCGCTTATTTAACGAACCTGTGCATCTCCTTTGAAATGTGGCTGGGAGGTGTGTGACCTCGGCCTAAAATAGACAACTGCCAGTTGTCTGAATCAGCGTAAATTGACCTGGGGTGCACACACACAGGCTGCTTGATCTACAACTGTGTGTGTGTGTGTGTGTGTGTGTGTGTGTGGATGCATGGGTGGGTGGGTGTGAGAATCTGTTGTGTGTCGTTTTATTTGTGTTTAGTCTGCTTTTGCTTTTGTCTGCACCCTGACTCTGCACAGGCTGTTGTGCTGTGTGCGCCTCGTTCTGTCGGTCGGCCTATAGGATGTGTGAGCGAACTCCTTTGTGTTAAACCTCTCGTTTTGTGTGTTTGAGGAGGGGGCAGCTCCCTAGTTTCATTGTATCCCTCCCAGATTCCCCACATTCCTCTGATAGGATGTCATTTCTCAGTAAAATGCTTTGGGGTGTGTGGATAAAAATATGACCCCACCGCCCCCCCCCTGTCCATTTTATACTTTCTTAGCCTCCTTTCATTCACTGCTGTAGTATATCTTTGCATTAATGAGCGGATACGTAGCAGAATGGACTGGCTTTTCTTAATCGTCTGTGGTAAAATATACTTTTAGGACCATTCAGCCGTGCTCACTCAACGCTTAGGATGCAAGAGCGCTAATCTAAAATGGTTTTCAGTTAAAAAAAAAAAAGTTCATTTATTTCTGGAAACAGAACTGAAGAGCAGTGAGACGGAGCGTGTCATGTTGATGCACGCTGACTGTGCAAAGATTTTCCTGTATTGTTGTTCTTCTTGTTAGTTTTATTTCCGTCCCTCTCCCTCCCCGCTCCGTTTGTGTTGCTCTGTGTCTGCTCTCCTTCATGACCTTAAGCTTTTGAGGGAGAGACAGAAAGAGGGAGCACAGTGAGAGGGGAGATGGGGATTTTTTTTTTCTCTCCCCTCCCTGTCTTTCTTTTAGCTCCATAAATAGCAGCAGAGCAGTGGAGTGTCATCTGCTGAGCCATAATTGGAGCAGAATGAGAGGGGACAGGGTTTGGCTGCAAACTAGGCTACATGTGTCTTAGAGCCTATTGTTTCCAAGTAGTTGCACTTTCTACACTTTTTTTTGCTTAGAAAAAATACTCACAAAGTAGGTTGGGAAAATATTACAAAGACCTGTTGGAATGTTACTAAACTAAGTGTTTAAATCAAATTAGAACGGTCCTAATTTTACTGTATATTTAATATAATATAATGTATTTATAAATGTGTATATATAGTTGGAGGCATATATATTTGAGCAAAAATACTGACTGTATTCAGCATCAGTTGAAGCTTTCTTGCTCCTACTTGTTGCAGGCTACCATATGGTCAGGGCACAGGAACAGGTGGGCAAATGGTCTATATCAGCATCTGCTGTGCAAAAAATATTCCACTGTTCGCTGACCGACTGAACAAAGGCATCGCCTTACTTTTATTCAGAGGGTTGTTGCTTTCAGTCCAGCCATCGTCTTTGGTCAGAACAACCAACTTTAGTGCACTGGTTTGAACGTATTATCAAAAAGCTTCACACAAAGATGCATGCATGCACAGCGACTGATATTTGGTGAAATTAAGCCTCAACAAGTTGCCACTTGAACACAGGCTGTATCCGTCAACTGCAGAATCCTGGCTTTTGAACATAGTTAGGCTGTTATTTTGCGGTTTTGTTGTGTGTTTGGTGTCGGCGTCCCGCTGAAATGCCAAATGGTGTTCATGTTTAAACTACCTAGCGGTTAAACTGAGGTTATCTTTATTTTTATTTTTTTTAAAGAGCTTGTCATCCCTTTACATTATTTCATCCACTTTGTGCATTACATAGTAGGGCGGGACAATGTAGAAAAAAAAGCATATGGATAAAATAGAAATTGTATTGATCGATAATTATCAAAACATTCAATACATATATTTTAAGTGCAGCCCTGGCCATTTTATGCTGTTGCTTGATGGCCTATTTTTAGATACAGAACACTGAATTCAAACTCAACCCTTTTATTCAACCAACCTGTTACCAAACCTGTAGGTTTTTGAAAAAGAAAAAAAGAAGGCGTGTTCTTTGAACTCTTTAAAGGGGGCGGAGCTTAGTGACAGAGCATTCTGGGCCTGCGTTTATGATTGGTTGGGAGGATGTAATAACTGTGATATTAACCTACATGAATAAACCACACATCTATTTAGCGGTATATATTGTTATTGAATTTTACGTCCAGCCCTATTGGATAGGAACCATTGGTAGCAAATTAGCAATACTCAACCCATAGCATAATTGTTTCACCACTAAACTATTTTCTATTCTTACAAACAGGTCTGATCACTCCAGAAGGCAGTTGGTTTGTTAATCTGGCCGACTGCAGTTCTACGTTGAGTATGAAGGTGTTGATTTTGGAGCAGGAGGCTCTTTCTTAGCCGGCACCATCTCAGTCCATGGTGACGTTAAATTGACGCTGGTGTTCCCGCTTCTTCCAGTGTGTGATAACTTTGAGCCCGGATGGTGTCTGGGTCGTTGTGAACATCCTATCCAAGTTTTTCTTAGCTGACTGTGAGCATTTGGCTCAGAGGGCTGAAATTTGGACAAAGTTACGTGTTCTGCAGGGAAATGAGCCCAAACAAATATCTAAGCTAAGTTTGATATGCTTCTGTAATACACTCGGCACCCTAGTCCTATAAAATATTTATGGACTATCAATCAATGTAAATAAGCACTACTAAATCTGCCTAGGAGAGTGATCAAATATCCAGAGCTATGCTGAAAGTAAGACGGGTACAACAAAAAGTGTGACTAAGGGGGAACTTGACAAAGGACGTTTATCCACATATTAGTTGGATTGTATCTATATGCTATGCTGGATTCCATCGTTGCTAAAAGTCTGAATTACTCCCGACGCTGGACGCCATGCTTAAGTAAGTGGGAAGTGCGTCAAAAACACACGGAAGAAAAAATTAAATCCCAGATGCTGTCGCAAGTCAGGCAGGAAGTTCTCCTCACCAGATTAGGAATCAATCCCTGGTAAGCCACAGCCTCATGATGTAATCACTGCAGAGCAAGATCAACTTGACGGTATGCTAAGCTCAATGGCATTGGGGTTTAGTGGGGGGAAAGCCCCCTTCTGTCTTTAAATGTCTGGGCTGGGGGCAAGGTCGAACAGCTGCACAAGCTGCAATCGTCTACAATCTGCCACCAGTCATTTGTATCACTGCGCTGGCGTTCATTATGGTTCAAAGGAAAAACTTCTAATAATCATGTTTTTTTTAAGTTCAACAATTGTTGAAAATCCCTGAATTTAAGTCTTTGCGAGTGGAACTTTGTACTTTACACATGAGCAATACGTACTGTTTGTGTACCGGTCACTCTCTGGGTTCGTGGACACTCTGGCCGATCAAAGTTTAAAGCTAAAGTTTACTTAGATGACAACAGTCTGGACCCAGAATTTTGTTTACAAGATCGAGCTGACAGGAAGCTTTACAGGGCGAACCCCTGCAGCGGAGCTGTCCTGGAAAGTTTTGATGAGTAATGTGATAAGATGGGAAGCGGGAATATCGCCATGTGGTGTTATCTCAGGATCAAACCAACAAACGCCGGTCCCTCACAGCAGATCATGTCCTGTCTCATTATTTTCCATTATGGAGTGATTCCATGTGGCTGTTTTGGTTTGAGGATGTTGGTGTCATGGACCCTGGCTCAACTCTGCACAGACTTGGATTGATCATTATTATCTAAATGTTTTACAGCTCAATAGATGCTAGCTTTTGCCGTGCAGTGTTTCTAAGACACTTTTATCTCCCCCCTCCCCCCCCCCCTCATATTATAATCACTAAGTTTAAGCTTGTTTTCATTAGGATTTTACGTGATAGATTATAGACCAGCACAATGTTGGTCTATTATCTATCAAAAAAGGATAGAATTATTCTGAAGTTGAATTAAATTAAGTTTTATGTTTTTTTTTTTTTAAACAAATAAACCCCCTAAAAATGCCCTGTGTACTTAAAATTCAGCTAACTTTACTGTGATACCCCTAAATAAGAGTCAGTGCATGCAATTACGTTCTAAAGCCATCTGTTGCTTTGTTACAACTATTAAAATCTAACGGCTAAGCTAAGAACTGGGCAATCAGGTTAGAAAACCTGTTGGAGGCGGCGAAATACTTCAGACCAAGTTGGAAGAAACAGCCAGGCATGCAAATACTAGGCAGTCAGATACTGAATATCAAAGCTTAGTCGTGTGATAGAATGTATTTTTTTTTGTATTGTCTAAAACATTTTTTTTAAGCTAACATTTGCCTTTTAATGTCTACCAATCAGCCTATTCCCACACGCAGAGGAAACCGACTTCTCTGAAGTGTTGGGGAAAAGAAAGCCTTCATCTGAGCCACAAAAGGCTGCAGTTCCTACAGGGCAGACGTACACAAAAAAGGGAATTTCCTGCACAAGATATAAAGTCTATGTAAAAAGGTTTTGCATCCTGGGAAAGTGGCTTGTTCTAAAGGGGTGTTTATTCGCTGAGAAATGTTTATTTCATGAGATTCCAAGGCGGCAGCATTATTTAAATCCTTTTGGTGCAAAAGCGCTGTTGCTCATCTCTTTTTGCTTTTTTTTTTGTCCCGTACAAAAAACAAAGTGCATGCTCTCTTTCTAGCAATGTGGGGGTTTACGAAGAGGTCAGATCCGTTTGCTTATTGTCCTTTCATTGTGTTTGTGAGTGCGTATGGAGCGTGCTGCCCTGTCTGTCCACTGTTTTATGAGTAATAAACGGCTCACCTCTGCCGCCCTGCTGTTGACTCGGGCTTAGTCGGGCTCCTTGGGGGTGGTTCTGAGCCAGGCACACATGGGAAGTAAATACAGGGAAGACTGCAAAATTCAGAGGATTGAGAGAAAAGAGGGAAGAGCTGGAGGCGAGTTTAGAAAGGAAGAGGCCAAGAGTCCGGCTCTTCTTTAGTGGGCTCCTCTGTGTGAGTGTTTGTCCCTGGGCGCGCCTAAAAGCCTCTGTCTATTCCAACCACATCAATATTTGATTCAAAATACTCCATTCTTGACTGCTGAGTGTGGACATGGATACACGTAATGCGATTAGCTAATGTGAATGTAATATAGCCATGCTCCTTACCCTGGATAGAACGCAATATTTTCTTCTTTTAGTGGAAACAGGAGTGCCACCTCTGTATAGGGATGCTCTGGTCAGAAAATCTCTGGTTTTTGTAACTCTTTTCCCTGTCCGTATCGATTTTTGGTCAATTCTGATTTATCACAAAATGCGATCATATGAGAAGCATTTTAAATATTTAAGTTTCCATTTATGTTTTTAAAAAATTCGGTCGCTGTAAAACAATATTACATTTGCTTAAAAGCTACATATTCATAGTCCACACTTCCAATATTTCCGTTTATCAGGGTTAGTTTGAATAGCAGTCCAAAAACAGCATTCTCAGTGTGTTTATTCTAGAGAATTGTAGGTCCTTACCTCGATTCTGAGATTTCAAAAATGCTGACATCATTTCCAAAGTTGCATCACAGATGGGTTGAAATTTTAAAAATGGGGTAAGCCAGATGAGCTTTTTTTGTATTCAGCTTAGTCTTCCTGTTATGTGTTGTAAGTCTTGCTTTGCCACAACCTGAATGAACTTCACATTTATTAACATGTTGGGGGAAAAAATGCAGTTTCCTCAAAGATTCCTCATCTTTGAGAACACGTTACACCCAAAGAAACAGGCTAACACTTGAGTTTTCTTCCCTCTGTAACAGCGCCCACACCAAAGGATTTTGTCAGTGGAACCATTTAATGTGATGCATTCAGTGATCATAAAAAGATTGGATTTTTGAGTGTCAGACTTACCCGGTCGGTATCTGGGCCAACCAAGCTGAAAATCGAAAACCAATCACCTGCCTGAGTCTTGGTGCATTTCTGCTATTGTGTCATAAAATAGGTAATGCGTTTCAAACTGTGTCTCCAAACGCCGTGTGAACAACCGGAGCATGGGCTTCCATTTAGGTCCCATCGAGTGAAATATCGGGGAGCAAATGTGGCAGAATCACAGGTAAAGGGAGGCGAGTCACGCGCAAAAACTTACAGACAAGGACAGGAAGGGAGCCAAACGGAGATAGTAAGGGCTTTTAACAATCAAAGTCAAACGGACTTATAATACTCGCAGAGATAAATAGGGATGTAGCAGTGAGATAGAGACAAGGAGTCGGGGAGAGAGAGAGACGGAGCGATAGAGGGGATTGCAGACAGTGTGAGCGAGGGTGAGACAGGAAGTTAATGGCAAGCTTTAGGACGTAATGGACTGTGGATCCCCTGCGGCCTGACGGCAGGCTTATTCAACCTGTGTACTTTAGGCATTGTCTTCTGCAGCGTCGATCCAATATCCAGATGCTCCCTTGCCCCAGGGCTTTTGCACAAGCGCACAGAGCAGCTCTCGGCTCTATCAATGGGGCAGGCTGCGGTTGGGTTTCAGCTGGAAGACGAATTATTTTACACTCAGAATATCCTTTTAATGCAGTTTGCAAGGTTTATTTATTTTTTTAACGCAGATCCTTTATGTATTGCGCCTGTAGTTTAGATCAACTCTGCTCCTCTGAATTTCTTTGTTTGTGTTGGTAACCATGCACGCACGCATGCATAGCCACGTGTCTTTGCAGAAGAGCAGGTTGGGTATGTTGACATTATTTTGCATGCTGACCAAAAACAGCTTCTGCATTTTAATATCATTTCCTGAATATGTTGGCTCTTTTTTTTTTTCTTTCCTAATGTGTCACAACTGTTCAGAAGTGGTAGTGGTGGTGTTGGGTGGAGCCAGCTCGAATCATCTTCTGCTTATGGCAAATTGAGCAAGAGGAAGGAACACACAACAGGCCCCTATCAGCAGACAACTGTGTGGGGGGGAAGAAAACGTTTATTGGTGTGTTAATGTTGCAGAGCCAAGCTGCAGGTGCCACTAAAGCCCGCAGTCTACTGCACATCCGCAGCCTGTGGTCGCCTTTATGCACACAGACACTTTGCACAGCGCTATTTCTGTATGTTGAAGAATGTGTTTCGTACTATGGTTAGCCACCGGTTATTTGCTTGCTACCTACTCATACCCTTCTGCACAGTACTTTTGCATAACATTCTTGACACATTGGTGCACCATACAATGGTTGTCTTGTTCTTTATTTCATATGTTCAATTCACTGCAGTCAAAAACTTTAGGTTCACTGTATAAAATGCAAAAAGAAAAAGCACAGTAGGATTACGTGTATCCTAAAGACTCCATTTCTTATCAGGGAGCTATCACATCACATCTTTTAAAAACAAAATTAGGAAAAATAAAGGATTGTATTGATCATTAACATCAAGGGCTCTTCCCTATTTAATTAAGTAAAAGTAAGCACAACCTGAACAACACACACAAAAAAATTTTAATTACTGCTACTGGAAAAAAAGAAACAAGGTTCCTGAGTAAGGAATGAACATATCGAAGCTGTTTATTCTCTCGGATCCAGCACACATCTCTGGTTCGGCTTCCCTCTTTACTTCTGCCTTTCTCTTCCCGCTGAAGGGAAATCTGCTTTTCAGCTCCAAACAATAGTTCTGTTTTCCCGGAGGTCACATGGAAAAGGCTGTTTGTTCGGATGCTTTCTCACTTTGAGTTGGAGCCAAATGAGTTACCAGGATGAAAATGAAATTTAAGCTCAGGCTCATCCCCTCAGTTCACTGTGTGGAACTGTTTTACAGGGGGGAAAAAAAAACATGGTATGATGTGAGGAAAAGATCTTGATAGGTTGATCAGTTCTGGGCCTGACCCGTTGGGCAAGGGTTCTAGTAGTTCGGATTTCTTTCGGGATGTTTTCAGCATGTAATCAATTTCCTGCATAATAAAAAAAAAGGCCTACATTTCAGAGCCGAGCATATTAATCACTATTCAAAGTGCAACTAACAATCAATTAATCATGCGTTAACAACGGGGGCATTTTTTTCCACGTGCTTGAAGGAGATGTTTAAATGTGTGTCTGGTCTTCAACCTATGTGGGATTTCTTGCTCCTGTACAAAGTTATGACTTCTTGCACGTCGCCCTGCCGGTTTCAAAACGATTCACTTAGAAATTCATCAGAGAAGTGGTCAAATATTGAGCAATAAGGCAAATATGTATTTGTAAGCAAGCAAGACCGAGCACGTAACACTTTACCATGGGAGGAGCCCGTCAGCCAAGGTAAACATGTGTCAGCTGGTCCAGCTCATGTGTGCGAGTGTTTGCCTTTCAGCCAAAGCCAGTTCTGGTTTACGATTTTCTCAGGAAGTTTCCCAGGTATATTGGAAGCTGCCTGTGTAGGTGTAGGTTTAGTTTTGCTTGGCATCTCTCTCAAAGCTTCTTATTCATCACAGTCCTCCTTTATGTTATCCCGATAAGAAAGCTGTATTATTCTTTTAGAATGCTTATTTATTTTTTATCAACCAAAACAAGTCCTGCGAGTCAATTTTTCTCATATCAGAACAAAACTAAACGAGCAGTAGTTACTTGTTCTTTAAACCCAGCTTTTATTTGATTTGAGCACACACCCACCTGCTTTTATTTCTAGGGTTTGGCAGGCTGACACTGAATTTGTTTGCCATTCTGGAGCCAACTGTAAGGTGCATAGTACTTCAAAAGACGGGTGCAGCATTTACGTGTTTGATGAATGATGTGGAAATGAACGATGTGCCTGGAAGAGCATAAATGGGAGGTAAAAACCCATGGCTTACACTAATAAGACTGATTACTCTGAGTCCATGCTTATATACAGATATATTCAATAAATTAGCATGTTATTGAGAAGTTCATTTATTACGGTAGCTCAGTTAACTAAGGGAAACGCATTATGTAGGTTAACGTAAACTCGTGATGTTTCAAAGCCTTTATTTCTGTTAATTATGTTTTTTCCCGCCTCCTGCCACTAAAAACACATTAGCTTAGAATATTGCATCAGTCCAATAAAAAGCAAACATTTTCATGCAGAAATGGGGATTTAATTTTTTTTCAACAGGTACTTTTAATCCGACAAATTATTCTCTTAGAAATGCATATTCTAATTTATTGAATGTGACTCTATATGCATCTAAGAGCGAATTTGCTAACACTCAATGTGCACATTTTTCAGTCCATTTTATCCTCAAATTGCTCTCAAAAGGAGGATCTACTCCTAAAATGCGACTACCGAGTAAGTTACTAGAGCATGTAGCGTTGCTTTGTGAAAGACCAGAGTTGTACGTACCACTCGGTTTTCAAGAAAAAGTACCGTCTGCTGAAAGTTTGAAGGTTTATGACGATGTTTCGCCCTCGAGGTCGAAGGTGGACTTGGAAATCTCAGACCTTTCAAGTGTTCCTCTGATCCCTTTGATCCTTTCTGCAGTAGCTGTAGTTGTGGCTGTATATCGACGGAAATTGCTAAATTATTCTGGAATTGATGGCTGTGATTAAATCTGCGTAGACTTAGTGCAATTTGAGTTATTAGTCCATTGTCGATTTATAAGATGATGCAAACCTGCAATAAACACAGCAAATTTCATTGCTTCTTGAATTTCCACTTAGTTTCTACTAGAAAAACAATAGTACTTTTAACCCATTAACCCAAGTAGTAAATATAATGAGAGTTACTTCTTTAGCTGAGCTGGAAAGTAAATATCTTTTTCTGTGTTATTGGCGACTTTTCGTGAAAGCACCAGTCGTTCTCCAGTTACTATCTTGAGGCATCAGCGATTGCTGCCGCTAGCCCCTTCCCTCCTCCCTCAGCGCTGTCTCACAGGCAGACAGCTGCTGCCTCGCCCTAAAACCCGCCTGCAAGTGGACAGAACCTGACCTCCACTGCCTCGGCAGCACCAGCTTCGGGCATTGCTGAGTCAGCGCCTTGAGCCGGCGGCTCAAACTGATAAAGAAAAGATTCAACCTCAACCTCTGGTGACGAGGGGGGTGAAAAATCCTCCACCTCAAAAGATCAAACCTGTGGCGTAACTGCTAGTTAAGCTAGCTGCCCCCCAACACCTCCAGCCTTTAAAGAGAATGAGCTCAAAATATAAAAGTTAAACATTTTCCGAGGGGTCAGTCCGTCTAAGGCCAAGTTTAAAGTGTAATTTTCCAGCATTTTATTTCCTACTGTATTAGATGGAGAAACTTATACTTGTTTTTCAAGTTGTTTTAAATTAATAACTAATTCCATTTAAATAGTCATATTACATTAGTTCTTCTGTCCTCTTTTTGTTTCTGTGTCTTTTCTCCTCAAGTGTTTTTAGCCATTCCAGCCATCCTCTAGATGACCTCTGCTTCACCCTGGTGTTTCCTCACCCTACTGTGTCCGTCCATCTTGTTGTTCTCCTATTCTTTGAGTGCAGTGCCTCTCACAAACTGCACATCTCCTCTTCTCTTTCTTCCGATCTCCTTTTTAGTCTGTATTTATTCCCCTCGCTCTCCCTCCAGATGTCTGCGCTCAGTGCTGCAGTGTTTGTCTCCATACTTGTCCTCCTTCAACGGTATCGTTTTGTCCTCCGTCTCATTCTTTCGTTCCATCTCTTTGTCTATAAATAGCATCCCCGTGGGTTGGGGGTGTTAGTGTCTGCAGTGACGGCGCCTGATTCGGTTATTTTTTTCAACCTGTTTTTATAAATCTTCACTGCTGTCAATTGTGGTTTCTTCATTTTACTGTTTGGTCTTTCAAAAACAGTCTTTGGACAGTTAATGACTTCTTTCATTAAACCATCTCCCTTTTAAACTCTCACAGGAACTCCAGCTCACTTTATTTAATATTTATACTTCAAACGGTCTGCCTAAAACAAGAAGTAATGGCTCAACCTTTTTTGTTAAGATGTTGAGTTACAGTCAGAAATGAGGCATTTGAACTGTTCTGTAATCAGTCCTCAGAACGGACTTTCAATGATTTGAAAAGCAAGAACCAGTTGGAATGTATTGTGAATTTTCCTTCATTCATCACCAGGTCAAACTTATACAGTATTTGGGTAGAATTTCCACTGCTGGATCCAAAGCTTTTTGTAGCCATCAACAAGCTCCCAGCATAAGTCTGGCCGGAAGTTAGACCATTGTTCTGGGCTGAAAGGATGGAGCTTATTCAAACTGTTTAGTTTCCAGGCTTTTTGGCTTTCTTTATAAATTGTCTGTGCAGTTGAGGTCAGGGCTTTCCAGAAGCTGATTTTAAGCCTGTGTTATCGACTCCAAAACCAGTATTGATGAGTTTAGAATCGTCATCTTGCAGGTAATACCAAACTGTATCTAGGTTTTATCATTTTGCTCCCATTGTGCACTTGTACCACAGCAAAACAGCACCACAGCATCATGCTGCCACCACCATGCTTGACGACTGCTACGGTTTTCTGAGATTTGGCTTTGAGGATGTTAAGCAGGTCTTGAGAACCTCTTTCAGTCCATGATGATTTGAAATCTCGCTTGACTGGGGCCAGTGGTACTGTCGTTCAGGAGGTTTCTGGTTTATGGCAAGCCTAAGCCTCGTCGGTTCCTGGGCCGTTCATCTAAGGGGGACATTCAACAACAATTGTGTATGTTCCTGATGGAAAATCTGGATAAATACAGCTTTTTATAGTGACTGCAGATACAACGGATAAACACACATGCTCCTGCCAACCTTCATGCAAACATTGATGTTTAAATATGTGTACATATCCACTTAAATACACATACAAATAGAACATGAGAACTCTCATTCATCCAACGGTCAACATGCGCTTTCACATGCTAACCTGCCTGGAATCACACACATGCACCTAATAAGGGAGAGACATTGAGGGTCCCATTGAGTACAAGAGTTTGAGGTCAGGTTTGGGGGTCGACGTTTACGTTATTCAGAGTTTTCATCAGAGGTGTCCTTCAGAATGATGACGGATTAGTTTAGACAGGCAGGAGGTAAAAAAAAAAAAAAAAAAAAAAGTGGAAAGGAATCTCATCTGACATCCTGTGCTAACTTGGTAGCCTGTAAGCCCTCAGTCTGGAAGACATTTTTAGTCTGTGTCTGCAGATGCCAATCCCTCTACACTGTTGTGTCTATATAACCACGCGGTGAACTGATGGGGCAGATGCATTGTCTATAAATCCATCTTTATTTGTTTTATATGTGGTCTTTTCTGTTGCTCATTTGCGCTCATTCATTTGTCAGGTCAATCAATTTGGGAGAAAATAATTTTGATGCACAAATGTGAGCCTACACATTCATTGGAACGACTGGACAGTTGTCCTGCCAGCAGTCTCTTTCACCCTTCACAAAGTCAGTGAGCCACGAAAAGTCATCGCTGAAGAAACGCTGTTTACAAAATTCTGGACCCGGCCACATTATTGCTATGGTAGGTTGAGTGGAATGAACAAGTGTGGTAGAAAACAATGCAGAAGCTACCAGGACAACCACGACCTTGAGAGGATTAGGAGGCAGAAATGTCAGCATGCTGAAAAGTATGCCCATGTAGATAATTTGCATCAACACAACATGTGGTCCGATGCCAAGTCCTGCTGGAAAATGTAATTAGCATCATAAAGCTTGTCAACAGAGGGAAGCAAAGAGGTGCTGTAACGTTTCCTGGTAGGGAACTGCAGCGACTTTAGACTTGATAAAACAAAGTGGACCAACACCAGCAGATGACCCGGCTCCCCAAATCATCACAAAATCCTCACTGAAACGCAGGAAACTCATGATATGCCTCTTCCCTCTTTCTCCAGACTCTTGGACCCTGATTTCCAAATGGAAAAATAACACTTCATCTTTCCTTTTTTTCTCCTTAAAAAAAGAAAGGGCCCACGATACACCTACATGTGGTGACTCTTGATGCCCTGAAACCAGCTTTAGTTCACCCCCTGTGAATCTCCCCCAACTCTTGAATGGGCTTCGCTTTATAAAACCTGCTCAAGGCTGTGATGCTGTTTTCTCTGTTGCTTGGGCATATTTTCCAGTATCCGTTTATCCTTCCTCTCAACTTTCCAATAACATACTTGGTTACACCCAGCTGCCTTAGGAATAACCTTTTGAGCAGATATTGTCCAAAAGGTCTACTGGACAACTGTCAAATCAGCATGTTTTCCCTGTTTCAGTCGTACCGTAAAGGAGCAGAAACTGCGATTTGAATAGCTATAATGATCAAAATGAACAGAAATGTGCTATGTACATCTATGTGATGAATCTGAGTTTCAGTTTTTGTTTGCTAATGAAGTTTTTGATGGCTTTCAGCCATTTGTGTTCCCTGCAGTCTAATTATCAAGCTATGCCCGTTGTTCAACAGGTAACCAGAGTTGAACATTCTTATCTTATGATCAGTCCCGTTTTTACATACAGCCGTGTTTTGAATCGAAGCAGCGCTTCTGTAATGCAAACGGCCACGCAGCACACAAGAGTTGCAACATCCACCTGTCAGTAACGCTGTCATGCCAACAATACCTGTGAGCTTGACTGCCGCGCGATGAAAGATTCACGACTTTTAGCAAACCTTACTGGACCCATCCATCAGGAGCACAGTCAACAAGTCGTAACACTTCCACGCCGGGAGCATGTGACCCACATTGTTTAAAGCTGTGGCCTTGGATCAGCAAACGGTGACAGAAATAGGCTCTGGCTGATAAAAATATCTCACAACAGTCTTAAAATGTTATAAATGTGAACCATTTGTCGGTTCCCACTTCCCAGCTGGCAGTATTGAACATGGCACGGGGTGAGGTTTTGCTCAGGAGATGAACCAAAGCTTAATGTTTTCAAAGGGTGGAGAGCTCAGAGAGAGAGAGAGAGAGAGAGAGAGAGAGAAATGTTTAAATCTCTCTACCCATGATACAGTAAGTGGCTTTTGAAGAGACGCCTACTTCTGATCTGCGGGGAATGTTAAACAGCTCTCTACTGATATGGTGTTTTCATAATTGCTACCTGTGTCAGAGCAAGCGTGTTTGTGTGTGTATTTTTCATATTTCTACCAGGGAAGTGAATGATTCTCCCAGACTTCCAGCCACAATATTTCACGCACGCTGATGTTGCTGTGTGCTTTGGCCCGGCGTTGTGTGTGAGCAGGTGTAGGAAGCGTTCGAAGCTCTTAAGGGTGCTCGTCTCCTCTCTTCTGGGGATTTGGACATGAATGAGTCCAAATCCCGTCGCAATAATTCACATAACCCGCTGCGCGCGTCAAACAGAACGGGTTACTGTATTCTCTCTTATCAAAACCCAAAATCAACACTCGAGGGGGAAATGTCCCACTTCAGCAACACTTTCGCCATCTTTCCCCTGTTTGTAGCTCAGAATGGACAGTATGTCTTTACAGTGGCTTGTTTACAGCCAACTCTGTATCTTTCTTAACTTTTTTTTTTTTTTTTTTTCCTCTTCACCCCTGTTTTTTTGACCTCGATTAAACCGGGAGCTGATGTAACGTTGGGCTCGGGTGTTTTTCATTCCAACCCGAGAGCGTAGTAGAAACATTTTTGTTGACTTTGCCCCCTCTTTTTGTGATCATTCCCTCCAGGAAAGGTTTTCCAGAAATGTCTTTTTTTTCCCCTCTCTCCTTTTACAGGCTGTGTTTGCGTGGATCATCGTACCTGCTGAACTCGTGTTTGCTTGTAGATGTGATTTAATATTAGGACTCATAATATTGTTTCACCCAACTTATTTTTGAACCTTAAAAGGCTTCTATCTCATTAGTATTTTAAGCATAACATCACATGGTCTCTTCCGTCACCCACACTCAAAAAAGTAAACGAGGGCAGTCGACCACTTTGTTAATATTTAATTTCCAGTTAACACATAAATTGTTTATTGGATTAAATCTGGTTTTCTTTCCTAGTAAACATGTTTTTTTTAACCCAGCAAAAGCCTTTTTTAATGCATTAACAGGAAATTAAACATTATTATAAAGACAGCTGCCCGGGGTTTACTTTTTTTGAGTGTAACTGTTCAACCATCACATAAGGCAAGGCAAGTTTATTTATATAGCTCTTTTTGGTAGCAAAACAATTCAAAGTGCTATTGATAGTAGTTTAAGCAGCGGTTTTTGCATGTGCAATAACACTATTGTCTTTCATATAAAAAGAAGGTTGAACACATTTCGTGCTGCGCAGTATTCGGCTCTGACACAGGTTATATGGGGTTAGAGCTCCCATGCCTCTAGTGGTAATAAGCGTTTTGCTATTGTAGAAGCTTATTGTAGCCAGATGTACTTTGTGATGAACTACAATGGTTTCATTCTGCAGTGACAGATTTGTACAATATTGTAATTATCCACCCTCTCTTCACATGAAAGTGTGCCAGCTATTAGACCAATGAAGAAGCAGCTGAAATAACAAGCCCAACTCCCCCCCCCCCTTTAGCTTCAGGCTCAAAATGACTCACAAGTTGGACCCAAGTGGGACCTGAAATCACAATTAGAAGTGTTTTTTGTTTAACTAAACGCAAGGCATGTGGTCCTCTGAAGTGCTTTTGTAGCATCTGGAAGGGTTCGTGAAAGAAGTGAAACCCAAAACAGTATGTTTGTCTCGATTCAGGACTTGCTGTTTGGTTTTGTGCACAGGCAGATAAAGCCTCGCTGCGAGGTCCAATGTTAGGCTACGCCAACAGTGACATAGTTAAAATCAAAAAATGTTCGGTCAGCATTGCCACAGGGTCAGTTCGAGATTCTCTGGTCCGTTCAAGCCCTCTTCTTTTCAGATCCACAAAAAAAAAACGATTTCTTAGCGATGTTGAACCATTGCGTATCACTATATTTCTCTGGATGTTCAGGTCGTTGGATGAATTATGGCAATAATATTGTGAATGACACCAAACTGAAAACCGTGAGCTTCAGATCCTGAACAAAGGTAAAAGGAGGACCTGTGTGCCTAAAACCAAGAAACGAGCTGAATGGGAAACTAAAATAATGATTGAAACCCTAAACTTTGAATCTAAAACTGTGAACCTAACTGAAACATTAAACTGTTTCATGTATCTGGGGAATTTAACCTTCATTAAATGTAATAAAAATTGAGACATTCATTAGTTTGTGGTGTTGGTGGATAAAGTCCCAGTTACGTAATGACTCCTTTTTTTTTTTTTTTACACATCAGCCAGGCTTAGAGTGAACAAAGGTATCGGTAGAACAATGGATTGGGGATTATTCACTCTATGAATAAATGTTATATCTCTACAGAACTGTCTTTGTTTGAAGTTTTAAACAGATGGTATAATGGCTAGCTTCAGAATACCGATGTGTGGGAATTGGTTTGGTCTCATTGGTGAAGGCCTGTTGTCATTATCATACTTATCTTTCCAGAAAACAACATTAATTATGGAGATATAATTGTTTAGCCCTTTGTCTCAGTTGACAGCTCATTAACTGTGGCGTCTTCCCTCCCACCCCATCCTGCCTTTCCTTATATTTCCCAGCCTTGTTCTCCAACATTTCCTCGCCTACCACATACTTTCCTTCTCCCTCCCGGAGCTCCTCTTCTTCTCCTCAGCCATTAGCGTCTGCTGAGCTCCTGCTTCCCTCTCATCTTCCTTTCCTCACCTCCTCCCTATCCCCTGTCCTTCCACCACTTACCTCCTTCTGTTTTATAAATTTCCATCTTCTTTTCAGCTACTGTTAGATGCTGGTCTTCTCCTACGTCTTGAATTTCTTTGACGCTGCCTCTCGATCTCATATTGTCTTCCGCTGTCTGTCTCAGGCAGGTTAGCTGGTTGTTCGCCCGTCATCAGTGTCGGTCCTGATTTTCCATGACAAACGCAGCTTGTGCCACTCGTTGATGCAAGCGTTAGGCCGACTAAGTCTCGGTGGCATTGACATCTTTGCTCTGAGTGGCTCACTAATGACAGACGGGCACCTCAGCAGAAACATGACACCCTGCGTGCGCATATGTGGGGGTCAGTGCATGATGTTCTCACACGTATTGCATCATTTTGCCATTTGTTTCTGTTTTTTTTTTCTTACAAAACATCTAAATTTGTATTTCTAGTCTCTATTATTGTCTGAAAACTTTATCCATGCGTCTGTCCATCCATCATTAGTTCTGTTTTGCTTCATCCCCGTTTCAGATTGGATATTTAAAGGCTGACTTTGATATACCTTAAAGGTGCATAGCCATGTTAATTGACTTTTTTATTTATTTATATGTTGCATACAAAGTTTTTATGAAAGATTATCACGTCTTGCTGGCGTATTAGTCATTATTTTTCTGTTTTGTTTTTGCTCAGTTTGTTAGTAAATAAAGCTTTTCGTGTTTATCTTTTAATAACAGAAGAACGTCGCTGCGCATGCACAGCAGGGCATAGAACAAGGAAGCAGCTAACGGCTATTAGCATCTCCCAGCAAAACAATAAGGAGAGGTCCAAGATGTTAAAAAAAGAGTAAATGTTCCAATGGTTGGTCTATACGTGGCTATATACCTTTAAAGTCATGGTGAACTTTGCTCATTTCTACTCTAAAAATGGCTAAAAGGGACTCAGAACTGTGGAAATGTGAGTGTAAAGGATTATGAACTTTTGACATAAATAATGTGATGAGCTCTGGAGGCTGTTACTGATTTTATTATCTGGCCTGTGCACTCCTGTCGGTTTAGGTCCAATTCTTCTGTCGATGCGTATTAGTTCAAGCACCCAAGTCGTTTTAACCATTTCGTGTGTTTTACTGAGCATTGAGAGCATTCAGCCTGTGGAATATTTTGGTGTCATAACAGGAAAAACTTCAGGGGACAAATATGCTCATTTCCTCTTCCTGTGACTTCACTTCTGCTCCTCAGGTCTCCAGTCAGGCTCCCCTCTGCTCCCCGCTTTCTGTTTAGTCGCTCATCCATTCAGCTTAACATCTGCACAAACAACTCAAGGGTGTTACACTTGCTGTGTTTGTGTTAAAAAAAGAATAAAAGATGAATTTCTTTACAAAGCAGGATTTTAAAATTTAAAAAGATAGATTATAGTTCATTCTCAAGCAGCTCATGTGTCCTAGAAAGGACCATGATTTAAAAATGCTAAAAAAGAAATCCAGGCTCTCATACCAGCGTGTGCTTTGGCACTCTGGGTCTCAACATCTGGAATAAATTAACCTCCAATGCAGCCTGTAACATAACCACAGTCACTCATCACACACATTCACAATGACATGCACATAAACTCTCATGCACACATGTTTGGCGGCTGGGCGCCCTGGAACTGACCCAGCGGTTTCCCCACAAATTGTTTTACGTTCTCTTACGCGACTCTATCTGTAGGCCGTTTAGCTGCACCCCTTACTCCGTCAGAGCTGGAGCCTAAATCAGTTTCCTCCCCTTCGTTTCAAACGAGCAGATGCAGAGGAAACATCGGCCTCTGCCGAAAAGGGCAGACGGAAACTCGGAGAGAGGAGGGAAATTGATTCACGATATTCAGTGTTGGTGGTTGTTGTTTTTTCATCGTATCCTCTCCTCTCCAGTTCTCCGTGTTTTGATGGTTACTCCATAGATGGGAATTGTGGAAATCAGAACAGTTTCCCTTAACAATTTTCCAGCACATTATTGCGAAGCCATTGTTAGTCTGTAAAAACAACACTGCGTTCATTTAGACACACAATCAGTTACAGTCGACCTCAAGTGGATGTTTCAGAGACAAAGCATAAATTTTGAAGACTGTAAATACAGAGGACTCCGCTTTAATTGCTCACTGATGGTCTCCTCCCTCTTAAGTGGCCGTAAATATGTTTTTTTTTTTTCTTTACAACTCCCAACTGGCACGTCTGTAAAACTAAATAAAGGAAAGGTCTCAGGGGTCTAGTTTTTGCAGAAAATTATGTTTATTATAGCCGTTCTTTAGTTTGATCCAGACTGGGGACATTTATAGTACAGCTTCATTGCTGTAATCACAGATAAAACTTGATGTTTATATACACTGTACAAAAAGACACTCTTTTCTCTCACTCTCAGGCTGAACTTCTCGGTTTTAGGGCAGTCGGGATGACCAAAGCTTAGCCTGTCAGAGTGGATGGAAAGATGGACGGCCCTTAGTGCAGGACAATCCTGAAAGAAAACCTGTTGGAGACCGAGAGACTTAGCTGTCTGTAAAATTAGAGTCAGAGCTGCAACTAATGTTTAGATCATTGACGCTGAGGACGTCACATCATCTATAAGAACGGTCCTAAAGACCTAAATCCAATTAAGAATCTGTGGCAAGTCCTAAATTGATGCTAGCAGTCAGTACTGTCTGTCAAAAATGGGTTCTTCAGAATGTGATCAAAAATCTCTTATTATTTGTGCTTATTTATTTACTAGATTACTTCATCTCTTTTGAAACAGAACCTTCTTACAACTGAGAGGATAGAAAATGCTCCTACACTGCAAAAATGAGAACTAAAAGTGAGTAAAATTAGCGTATTTGTCCTCAAATTGAGCAGGTAAATAGGATTATCTGCCAGTGGAATGAGCGTTTGATCCCTAAAATAAAATAGACATACTGCACTTGAAATAAAATAATGGAGTTGAGATCATTTAAACTTATCTGTTCAAATCAAGGACAAATACACTTATTTCAAGACATTTTACTTGCTTGTAGTTCTCTTTTTGCAGTGTGTCAGGGCTTTTTCTGCAGCCCATATTGCTCGACCAAGCTCCAACTATCCGTCTGCCTTCTTCAGCCATCCCTATTGATCCCTATCGAATTAAACACACAAAGTGCAGATATGAGATTGGATGCTGATGGCAGCTAATGCTCTTTGAAATGAAACCTGAGAAGTGCTAAGGGTTGAGTTTAGGTGTTAATAAGTGGAGCCCTAGATTTACTGCAGCGTCGAAAGATAGCCCACCCAGATTATGTAACGGCCTTATCTGAGACGACCCTTGTCTTTTTTTTTTTTTTTTTCCCCTGCTCAGAAACAATCCCTTTGTTTCCCACTAAGCAGATCACCAGTTACTGTTACAGTCTGAAGGTGCAAGTTGTCATTTACACCCTGCAGAATCCAGCCGTGCACATAAACACCAAGGAAGACCTGTTAGAAAACAGCACACAGACATGGGTGTAAGGTTTCTTGGTAATGAACTCCTGCTGGTAGCATCTGTTGGTATTTTCACAGGGTTTAGTCTGGGTTTTATCCATGATCCCCCTTAGAGTCTCTGGGATATTCCTTCTATTCTAGAAACCCTGCAGTCTCACTAAGCTCCTCTGTCGTGTTTTAATTTTTTTTCCCGGCGCTGGACGTGTAGCTCAGTGGGCTGAAGTGATTCGAAGGTCTGAGCTTTGTCCACACACGATTGGAGATGACTAGTGTCCATCAGCATGTCATTCTCTCCGACCTGTTTGCTTTATGATGTGTTAACAGTGAGGCAGGTGGGTTTGCACCGTTTTAGGAGCATAACTTTTTGCACCCAGAAACTCATGCAACCCATAATGTATAAACTAAAAAAATAAATAAAAAAAAAGGCCAAAACTTGACTTCTTTTTATGCATTTAATCTGCAGCTGAGTCTCGCGCAGCTGCTGCACTAAGGCGCGGCCTCCCTGTTTCCACAAAGGGGTCAAGTCCTTAAAAGGTCCGAACACTTTTTGGTGCGTTTGAGGCAGTCGGGGATGGTGATATATGGCACCCATTTCATTCAAGTGTCTTGGGTTTCAAATTAATCTTTGTTATAGTTCAGAGGACGTTTCACAGCTAAATCAAACAGAACCAGAGAAAAGTGAACATTTGGAGGGTTTACTAAGGGTCACTTAACCAACTTAAGTGAGCTAAATAACTCAACCTTTATCAGAAAGGCTGACATGGACTCTGTCACATCAAACTAAGCTTTGCTGGGGTTTTTTCCTCTCTTATAACTCAAAGATGACTTTAAAACATGGACAACATGGAAGAATGAGAGGCAAAGTTTTCCTTCAAAGTGAAGTTGCCAAAGCAAGCTACAATGTGGCTTTCTGGCAAGTTAGTGGTGGTAAAGTTTTAGATCCGATGAGAAAAAGGAATGTGTCAAGTCAAGTTATTAGCTCATGTTTCAGTTTTAGATAACTCAGTACATCAGCGTCTTATAAAAGTGTTTCCACCACAGTTTTCACATTAATCACCCACAAACCTGCAGCCTCCTGCCAGCTTCCCAGTCCCTGCTAAAAAAAAAAAAAAAACGATTACCACAGCACGAGGCGGCCACCACCATGTCTTGATAGGTTTTCACATGGTGAAATAAAATCTCTGTTTATGTCCAACGTCTGCGTTATTGTTTTATAACCTAACTCTGTTTAAAACCTTTCTAGGACTTTCTCCCTGACCTGTCTGCTGTGTTCTTTGGTCTACATCATGCTGTTTGTTCCCAAAGGTTTTCTCCAATCCAATCCAACTTTATTTATAAAGCACTTCAAACAACCAGCACAGTGCTGTACAGTTAAAGATACAAACGAAATACACTGAAAACATACAATACACAAATGTAGAGTGAAATATTAAAACAATATAAAAGAAAACAGTATAGAAATCAACTAAAAATGATTAATATAAAAATGATCTTAAACATATATCATGGTGTTAAATGTTGGGTTTAAAAGATGGGTTTTCAGAAGAGGGTTTCATTAAAGGGGTCTGAATACAAATTTCAAATTTTTTTGATTTCTACTAGTTAAAAACCTTATTATTTTCCTTTCACTTCACAAATAGTCACTGCTTTGTGTTGGTCTATTGTGTCAATCTCGTCACAAATCCCACTGAAACACATTAGGTTAGTGGTTGTAATGTGAGAAAATATGAGAAAAGTTTAACAGATTTGTTTTGTTATAAGGCACTGAACTTAAAAAAAAAAAGTCTCCTAATGTATCCATTAATAACTTGAAATTCATGTGACTATCAGAGCTGCATTTCCTCTTGCTTTTCATTGACAAAGGACACCATTCAGGGCTCCTAATCATTTCACTGAAAACTGTAATCAGTGAGTTAGAGCTTTTAGTCCTGCTTGAACAGATTAGCTCATCTGATTTAGGATCAGGGAGTAAGTTTGGTTTTTGATGGTCACAAAAGGAGACGTCGCATGAGTGCTTCACATTGCCATAGATCTTTTTAAAACCATGCTCAGAGCTGAAGCTTTTACAGCAACTTAAAGGTAGAAAATCATTCACTTGAACTTTGGGAACCTGGCGTTTCAGCACTTTGCTCATTAGCTCCTGGAATCAGGATTTTTTTTTCAGGTATAATAAGGTTCTTTGTGCGCAGCGTGCCGTTAAGGATTAACACTTTACACCAGAAGTTTCACTCATTATCTACAGATTTCCTCTTATAACGCCCCGGGTCAGGATGACCGGATCAAGCGGGGTCTGAAATTGTTTTTATTCTTAGAAACGTAAAAGTGAAAGCTAGACGAAGGCAGAAGCTCAAAAGAAGGGCAAGGGAGCTGATGCGTAGCCATCAGAGCAGAGGGTAACGACTCCGCCGGTGAACGCTTGTTCTGCGTTGTGCAGCCAGGCACAGACTTGAAACAATGGAGCACAATGAGTGACAGGCTGGGATGGGAGCCATTGTTAGACGATGAGTGTGCATGTCCACATGGCCTTGTTGTATCAGTCCAAAAGAATGGCTTTGTCTGTAGTGCCCCATCAGGGGCAAAACACAATAATACATAATGATCTTTACTTTGAAATTGCAAACATCAGAAAAGCTTGTTTCAGATCATCAAGCAAATCCTAATGTAAAGCATCACTTGAGTTTATCCAGAAAGCTGTTTTAAAAAAAAATGTATCCAAACCAACCTGTCACTATTCAAAAATAAAAGGCCCTGGTTATTGCCAGGTCTGTATAATTAAGAAATCCCTTAATTTGAACCTGTCTGGCAGCATGAAATACGCTAAACTGACTAAAAAGGACAAAGCACCGTCTTACTTTTGTCAAAAAGGCATCCTGATCATCCCCGAGCATTTGAGGAAATATTCGGGGAAAATGTTATGGCCTGAAGAGACAGAAATTGAACTGCTTGGAATATTTTTATCTCGTTAAATCTGACATAAAGCACAACCTTTCAAAAAAGATCATACATTCAAACATAGGTGTGGTAGTGTAATGGTCTGGGACTGCTTTGCTGTTTCAGGATCTTGCTTTGCAGCAGGCGAATGATCTGAAACACATAAACAAGTCCACCTTTAAAACTGGAACAAAACTAAGGTTTTAAAGTGGCCTAGTCAAAGTCCTGACTTAAATTCTATTAAGATTTCGTGGCAGTAGCCCTTACACAGGCTTTTCAAGGTCATATATTGAGTGGACCAGAATTTCTTCACCGTAGAAAAGTCCTCTCCAGATTGCGCCACTTAGTCCAAAAGGGTGACACAACCACTTATGAGCTTAAGGGGCAACTGTGGATAGCTTTTTACTTAATAAAATCAGGGTTCGAAAACAGACTTTTATATATACCTAGGTCATCTTTGTCTCACGTTAAAATTTGTTTGATCTGAAACATTTAACCCTGACAAAAAAAAGAGCAAAAAAAGGGAATAAATCTGTAAGGAGGCTAATCCTTTTTGACAGCACGGCATGTCTCACCCCATTTCCTACAGAAACAACCGCCTCTCAGCCACATCCAGTCCAGATATACATGCACTGACACAAGCACGCTGAGACATGGCCCCTTTTACTGCAATATGTGGAGTGGTGATTGATGGGAAACCAGAAACCATCTAAATGGGGGGCATGGAGGAGGGAGGACTGGAGTGTTGTGACAGGGAAACAAAGAGGGAGTTAGGGACTCAAAAAGACGGGCAAAAAGGGAGGGAATTAAGATCAATATGACATACGGGGGGAGTTTGTGACCAAAAAACGAGGCAAATTTTACTGTGTCCCTCCACTTTTTAGCACAAAATGCAAAGTTGTCGTCAAATATCGAGATCCGTCTCCATCACTTTCTCTCCGTTCTGACTTTTACTTGAACTTATTCCTCCTCTCTTCAGTCAGTCTTATTCTCAACAGATGCTCTCTCTCTCTCTCTCTCTCTCTCTCTCTCTCTCTCTCTCTCTCTCTCTCTCTCTCTCTCTCTCTCTCTCTCTCTCTCTCTCTCTCTCTCTCTCTCTCTCTCTCTCTCTCTCTTTCTCTCTCCATCCCTCCCTCCCTCACTCACTCAGCCTGGCTAACCATAACAGGCTGTGGTGAAGGTCTTGGTTTGTGTGTGCAAGTAAAGCAGTACGTGGGTCTTTTTGTTAACGTGTGTAGTTGTGTGTGTGTGTGTGTGTGTGTGTGTGTGTGTGCTGCAGCAGGGCTGTGCTTTGTTGCAGGGAAGTGTTTTCAGACCGTGGGGGGTCTCAGGAGCACACCGGGTTTTTTCTGTACCCCACCATGAGTATTCAACAAACCAGCCCATTCATGCAGCCAGGATGTGATTAGGATTTTTACAGGTCCTGATTTTGGAGTAAAAGACCGACTTTCTGAGAAATCTGGGTCAGAGGTCGATCCGATGAAAGCCAAATTGGGCCGATAAATCAGAAAGCTTGGACCGAAAGTTTACAGTTTGGTTTGAGGATGCTCCTTTAGCTGCGGCAATTAAGGAATAAACTTTTCCTCTTGCTTTCATGTCTCGTACTAAAAGCTTCTTGGCTCTTGTAAAAGAAACACATCCATTTATTTAAGGTGGAAATGTTGCTTTAAGTCAGTAAATATTTTAAACAAAGGAGATTGAAACACACTGACGCGCATGTTTCTGTGAGACTTTACCGTAATCAATAAAAAAAGTGTTACTCGTTTAAACCGTTTACATGCGTGTAGCTTTAGCTATAGCATTTAAATAACTTTAAATATTAGAAGTAAGACTTCTAACCTGAGGATGGCTGAGACTTTTGCAAATTTCCTTTTTTATTTTATTTTAGTCAGCTTTTTAATATGCATTTAGTTTAAAAAGAATTTTGTTAGATTTATTTTTGTTTTTTCTGCTGTTAATTTGAGCTATCATCTGTTTTATATGATTACAAAAGTTTAGCTTCTTAACTGTAGCCATTTTTGTGTTTGGATTTATCAGTATTTTTATCACCACAGTTGATTCTTCTGTTCCTTGTATTTATTTCCACAAAAGGTTCTTTTTCATTATTTTAGAAACATTTAAAGTATAGTTTTTTTTTTTTTGTGTGTGTGTTTCTTTGTAGATATGTGGTAGAAAATGGACCGGGTTTCTTCCACAACAATTTTGCTCACGTCTATTACAATTTAGTGATTCAGGCTCTTCTGATCTCTATAAACCTTGACATGGTTAAGCTGTTTGTTTATAGCAGGGTGATGTTTTTAACCATGTTGGAAACCAACATCGTATTTAACCATTGTATGAAATAGGGGTAGACAATATGAACGTTAAATTTTATCACAATATATTGGGGTTTTATTGTGACAACAATAAAAGGATGATAAGACTGTTTGCAGCTTCTTGCAGTCTTTTTTAGGTAACTGTGTGGCTGTGACTACACGTCAATTATCACCCAATAAACACAAACAGTCAATAATGTAACATATAACACAATTAAACAAAATTCTAAATATATGTAACTGCATTTGATGATATTTATGAATTCATTGATATTTCTGGACGCTCTCAAGAAAACAACAATAGAGAAACTAGCAAAAATAACAATCCTGACTATACTGGCAGGTTTTGGGTTTTCAAATGCCACTAATTGAATATTATCATTGACGAGATTAACTCAAATTCCTATCATAAGAAATTTATCACAATAGCGACAAAATGATATGGTACAGGTCCATCCCTAGTATGGAAGATGCTGTTCCAATCTGATAAATTAATGTCAAAAATGGTTCTGATTTTTCTTAAAACAGGAATTGTTGGGAATGCCAGTAAGTGCAACATGTATTCAGTCTCGTTAATTTGTGTTAAATTGAGGTTTTACCAACCAATTAACAGTTTCCTCTCATCCTGCCTTCATGGACCCTTTCTGTCCCTCATGTAAATAGGAGATAATTGCTTCAATATCATGGCTACCCTGAGAAACACGCAAGGCTTCAGACACAGATAATCAGATGCAATTACTGCTTCTAAATTTAATCTTCCTGGGAGAGATCCCTGTTTTTACCCTCGAACTTTCAGCTATATTGTTATTATTCGCTCATGCGCTAGTTTACCGCGAGAGACTTGTTGTTTGTCGGCACACGCAGCAAAGCGGTCAGCTGTGGCCTCGGTCCATCTGCTGCTGGGATCGCCGCTCGCGCCGGTCGGTGTGCAGCCGACCAGAGAGGGCCAGAGCAGATGATCCCAGAGTGTTAAAACTCAGCGGGACATCCAGACCTGCGTGAACTGATCAGTGGGTATCAGCTTTCCGCCTCTCTGCAGGAAACGGCATAATACTGTAACAGCGCGGATTGTGTTTCTGCCAGCCTCGCGGCCTGTTTGCTTGTTTGTCGGCCTGTCTGCGTGTGCGTGTGTGTGTGTGTGCGTGTGTGTTTGTGTGCTGTCCTTGGTTGGCTTCTGCAGAGCTTAAATAGGCCTTACAAAATTAGAGCTGTCACATACTCCGGGATGTATAGCAGCCTTCTTTGAAGCCCTCAGGTTGGCCGAGGGAAGGCAGCGACAATGCAGAGCCTCGGATTAGAGAGTGTGAACTCCTTATGTCGAAAGGAAGTGTCTGTGTGCGAGTGGCAGATAAGGCGCTGCAGATTTAAGCGCGCAGGCATGTCTGTGTGAGGTGGAAGGGGTTTATGAGAACCTGAAAGAGAGATGATCTTAACTGGAAAATGAGGGGATATTTTTGAGTCTGACAAACTCAAACCTCATGATGTTTTTGAAGCGAGGGAGTGAGGGAAGGAGAAAAACAACCGCTCTCAACAAGAGAACCTATGTATTATGGATCAGATTAACCCATACCCTGAGATCACTTCAGTTTTTTTATCACATACATACAAGCGCCTTGCAAAAGGTCTCATAAAGCTAGAATTACTTTAAATTATTTGCCCCTTTTGTAACAGTGACGTTCATACGAATGTGCAAAGTAGCTCATTATTGTGCAATGGATGGAAAAAGTACAGGATTTTAAAGATTTCTTACAACATCTGGAAAAAAAATAAACTTTTAAAGTTTGATGGCCTTAAAATCCAGTGCAGCCATTGATTAGATGCCACCAAATCAGTCATTTGGTGGCAACATTGTGTAATTTAATCTAATTTTCAATCCAGCTATTCAGTGAAGGTTTGTTGGAGGACATTGGTGAAAAAAACAGAGCTCAGGGAAGATGTTAAAAAGTTCAAAGCAGACATGGGTAAAAAAAAAAAAACAAGAAAAACATCTTGATCAAGCTTGGAACAAGACCCAGGGTATCTCTGGAGCAGCTGCAGAGATCCACACATCAGGGGGTAGAATTTCTTGACATGATGGCTATCAGTCAGGAACTGGACTAACTGGACTAAAAATTGGATGGAAAAAAAGGAATTGTTGAGAGCCGTATAAAGTAATTTTTGTAATTTTCATCAAGCCGTATAAGAAGCACAGCAAATATGTGGATAAAGGTCCAACTTTGTGCTGTTTGGTCCACATGCTCTACACCTATCACCTGGAATATACTATAACCCACCATGAAACATGGTGGTGGCAGTGTCATGCTGTGGGGATGCATTTCTTACGCTGGTCAGAGCTGAGCTTTAGCTGAAGCTAAATATTGGGCAATCTTGGATGAAAATATGTTGAAGGCCTCAAAAGACCTTGAAAATGGCCTGGCCTGATTCCACTTTATAATGACGCACTACTCTGTGTACACAAAATCCCAGATAAACATGTTGAAGTCTGTGGCTGTGATGTCATGAAATGGGAAAAAGTTATAGACTTAGAAAAAGCAAACATTAATGTTGGATTAGTGAGTCCTCTCAGACTTCCTGTCTGCTGTCTCTAGGCATGTCTGTGGATATGTACGCATGTGGTCACATTCAGTCTCTTCAGTGGACTTTAAGTTGACCCACACTGGAGACACGCTGCAACCCTAATCATAGGCACTGCATGTTTGATTTCAGAGTCAAGGTGTGTTTCAAACGAGGATAATTGTTGAGATTTAAGCGTACGCCATATCATTTCTCAATGCTAACAGATTTATTTGTGAGTAATACACACATAAGGCACGAAGAGCTGAATAATTAGAGAGAAGAAAAGAGAAGAGCCGCCCAATGCCCAGAGGAGGGGTTCTAAGTGTTGTGGGTCTTCAGGGTCTTTCCTAAGTGCTGCTCGGAAATGCAGCGTTGTCTGCCAGGCAGTCAGGTGACGAGCAGCTACAGTCATGTGACCGCAACATCGGGGTCATGTGATCGCAGCTGGGAAAAACTAGCCGAAGAAGAAGAAGAGTAGAGGAGTAAAGCTTAGCGAGCCTGCTGGTGGATGATTTGTGTTGTCGGCTGCTAATGGGTCGTCATCAGGAGAAGTGGATTCAGCCGCAGCAGGATGATGAAGGGATAAGCTTTTTCAGGCTGTCTCCTCCACACACATGCATTATTTCTGAAAGCTTCGCTGTGATTCAAAGCCCCTTAATGTGCTGGAGAGTGAATAAGTCATATGATGGAGACAGGGCTCTGGGTTATACAATATGAGCTCATCACCTCAGATATTCCTCTAATCTTGGAGGCGGCTCACAAGGTTTTCTAAAAGCTTAAAAACATTTCAGGAGACTTGAGCGTTGTGACGCCGTTTCCCTGAGTTGGTTATGGGTCTTATGCCCTGGGTGTCGATTCTGAAAGCTTGGATTATGCCGTGTCTTACAGGAGTATTCATACCCCTTTGACGTTTTTTTTTTTAACTTGTTCCAGACATAAACACGTGTTTGATTTTGATTTTGTCAAAGACCAACAAAAAGTAGAACATAAAAGTAAAAATAAAGTTTTTATGACTGCAGTTGAGTCCAAAATGATTTATGTTTGTGGCACATTTAGATCTACAATAATCTTTTAATTTTATCAATGTCTTTATGCTGATTGGAAGCAGTAGTGTTCTTGTTTTGGAGTGGTCCATTCACAGGCCTGACTAGGCAAGGCAAATTTATTTATATAGCACAATTCAGTACAGAGACAATGCAAAGTGCTTTACATGATTAAAATATAGGAAAATAAAACAGAATAAAAGCAAATAGGAATAAAATGTAGAAACAAAAAAGAACATTAAAAACAGTAAAACAGTTTATCTAGAACAGTCAAAGATAATCCTAAACAAATGTGTTTTTAATCTTGATTTAAAGGAACTCAGGCTTTCCGCACTTTTACACTTTTCTGGAAGTTTGTTCCAGATAAGTGGAGCATAGGAACTAAATGCTGCTTCTCCATGTTTGGTTTGTGTTCTAGGTATACAGAGTAGGCTGGAGCCAGAAGACCTTAGTGGTCTGGAGGGTGGATCCACTGATAACAAGTCTGTGATGTATAGACTATACTAGATTCTGATGGAGAGAGATTAGGTTGAGGTCATTGCGAATGAATAGTCAAAAATACCAGTGGGAACATGTTAGAAGCTGGCCCACCATCAAACCCAACAGTCCCCTCAACCCGACCTACCCGGTCCATACCTGTCCAGGAATTGTTAATTTGTTGATCACTGGGACCTTGTTGGGGCAAATCATAAAGATGTCTATATTTGCGAACCAACGCCAGAAGTAGCGCTTGCTCCTCCGCCATGTTTTTCCACGCGGGACGGTCCATGTAGTCAGGAATTTTCTTAGGTACACGGAATGGAAACTTGTGGCCGCGCAGAGGGGCGTGTTAGCCAAAATGACGTAATATGGACGCGCACACATCTCAGATGCGTCAAGCATAAACCAGGCTTTACACTCATACCTAAATAAAATTAATTGCAACCAGTTCAACAGCTCTGAATAGTTTTCTAACTTTTTTTCATATCTAAATCTGGAAGTTGTACCACGTATGTACAGTTCAGCTTCTGACTCAGTTCATTGTCAAACAATAACAATATATATCTGAGATTACTGCTTAAAGTCTTTGGGGGTATAAAAGCCTGACATTTTACCCATTCTTCTTTGCATAACAGCTCAAGATCCATCCATTTGGGTGGAGAGAGTCTGATGTTCTGCTTTCAAGTAGAACTTTGCCAAAGATTGTCAATTGGATTTAAGTCTGGCCTTTGGCTGGGCCACTCCTACACCCAAGTATGCTTTTATCTAAACCGTTTGATTGACATGCATACCCACTCACCCTACCTAGTGTTAAGAAAATTGGTGGCTTATGATTTTATTTAGGTGTTAAATGTAGGCTGAATACAAGTGCACTTGACACTTTTCAAATTTTAATTTGTTAAAAATGTTAGACACATATCATTTCTCTTGCATTATAAAAAAAAATCTGCTACTTTATGTTGGTCTAGCACACATATTCTTTGAGGTTTTGTGGTTGTAATGTAACAAAGGGGTTTGTTTTTTAAAATTTTGTAGACTTTCTATAAAGTCTGCAAATAAACCTTGTCTACAAATCATTGAAGTTGTTTTTTTCCCCTTAATTTTAGTAGTCCACTGAGTGTTTTGTTTTTAATGTCAGCGTCCCGTCAAACCTGGTGGTCTTTTTGTGTTCATAGTTCGACAACTACCCGTTTCATCGTCTAAAAGGGTCATAGACATCCATCGCCATAAAGCATTCAGTTTAATCATTGGTTTTATACATTTTAAAACGTTTTTTTTTCCCTTCCCTAAATCTGTTGCAGCCTTTTTTTCGACAGCTGTAGAAAGTCCATGTTTGGGATGAGGCTTAATAATTTGGAGTCATGGGGGTCAATGCAGCTTTATTTGAACACAAATCCCCTCAGAATTGAGCATCCGTCACCTTATTGTACGGTTTTTAGACAGCGTAGCTCGTGTTTTTTTTTTTTTTTTTTTGGGCCAGTGATGCGCCAAATGTGTAATTTACCAATTTAGGACTAAGACTGAATTGT